>NW_021320019.1:3426219-3480012 GCF_001605985.2 Dendrobium catenatum | reverse complement strand
GAGAACTAAATTAAAAAAAAAAAAAAGAAAAGAAGATGAAGAAGAAGAAGATCAAAATAATCTAAGACTATATTTAAAGATATTTTTAGTCCCTCAAGTTCTTAAAAGATGAGATTATTTTCATTCATATTTAAAGAGTTAGGGATCAAAATGGTTTTTTATTAAAGTTGGCGATCATTTTTGTCTTTCATAAAATGTCATCAGACTATTTTGATCATTTTCTCTAAAATAAATAAATTAAAAAAAAATTATAATGCCGCCTAATTATGATTTCGAATGTAGAATATATTGCCTCATAGAGTAATAATTCTAAGAAAATATTCCAAAATAATTTTAAATTATGACAAAAAGAGTTCTTCAAGATAGCGAGCCCAAACAAAATTTCAAGATAGCACAATTTTACCCACTAAAAAACTTATCTAAAGCCTAAAGACATCTTCAAGCAAATACATAGAGAGCAAAGAAATTTGTAGCAAAGAGAAAAGCTGCAAGTGATCGTAGATCTTTGATAAAATTAGTAGAGATGTGCAAAAGACAAGCTAGGTTCACCATAAAGCCACTGGAAGGTTAACTTGACATCAACAAGCCACACCATAATGTGGTTCACTGGGTTCTTGAATAACAGAATTTGACAACACCTTTTGGGAGCATCATAATTTCTCAAATTCTAATCAAGCACCAAAACCTATTGGAGAAAGCACCAAACATAGTAACCTAAGAAAAGAGAAAGATATTAAGAATTCGGCGATAGAATTTATAGAGGTATCGATAAATAACATGATCGACAACTCGACACAGGCCCAACTCAAGAAGTCTAGGTTAGGAGTGTCAAAATGGGTTTTCGGGTCGGATTTGGGTCCAACCCGAAACTAACCCCCCCTCCATTGCCCCAACTCGAACCCGAAGAAATCTGAACCCAGATCCGACCCGCCTCAAATCTAGGTCAACCCGACCTAACACGTAGACCCGGACCAACGCAGAGCACGGTTGAGCGGGAGTGGACGCGGATGAGTGCGAGGGCGCATGTGGGACATATAGGATGTGGTCACGCGGGCGTGAGTAGGACACGGGCATGAGCTGGTGCACATGCGAGCTAGGTCGCACGTGTTCACACATGCAGGAGAGGGACGTGGGTCAGAGTGGATGCGGGCGGGATTAGACAAGGAGCGGTATGCTTGCTGGAATTCAGACGTGGTGTAGTCAAGCGGGGGGTCATGCCGGTCATTTCAAGGTTGGCGAACCCCACCAAATTTTTCAAATGGATATGAAATTAGAACCGAAATCCGACCCGTTTGTTAAATGGGTCGACTAGAAACTGAATTTTCAAGTCGGGTTAAGGTCGGATTTTTAAATCGGGTCATAAGTTGACACCTGATTAAATTTCATGTCAATTTTGGATCTAAAATTTTGGCTCAACTAAATTTTGTACATGAATTTGTCATTATATCTAAATATTTCTCTCAGCACAAAAAGTTTTGCAATTGAAATGAGCAACGTTCAACTTTAATATGAATCTTTAATGAATATGCACATATTTTCAAGCATGTTGATTAAAGTGGGAAAAAGCACAAATCTGAAGAAACATGCGTGCAACAATGCCCATCACGTGGGTGCTCCACTAAAAGAATATTGTACATTTATGATCACCCATGAGATGCTGCATTGGAATAGATCCCAAAGCTATTAACTTTGTTATTTTCCAGCAAACCAACTGGCAATAGTCACGTTAGTTATATTGTAGTTTGCACAGAAAATTTTGACCATATGAGTTGTCCCAAAAATAATATATTCTTATGATAGGTTTTAGGTTTTGTTTAAGGAGAAATTATTACGTGCGATCATTAGATGTTATCTGGAGGCAAATCAGGACGTGCCATGTTATCATTTTACTGTGTGTCCGGTGAAATCGTGCATCTTGATTCACCTCTGAACAGTCTGGTGACCGTATGTAATAATTTCTCTCGTTTAAGGTGGGTTTCAACTGCTTTCTATAGTAACTTTTTAATGCGAAATGTTTTAAAAAATAGTGGCCGAAAGTATTCTCAAACGAAGCCTTAGTTTCATTTCATTTATGCTCAACCTAAGAAATGACTTTGCGGTTGCTACCACTCAAATTATGCTCATTCATTTTAGATGTGAAAGAGATGAGTTTTAAGTGAATAGGATGAGTTATTAATTAACTTCAAAAGAGATCAAATGCATTTATGTGGTTCATTAAATAAATTATTTTCCTCGCCCTTATTTTAACATATGTATAGAGATTAATGAATTCTATTAAGATTTAAGAAAGAGAGTACATAATGCAACTCATCTTGATTCGTTTGGTTGGGAGCTTAAGCTATCAACGTAGATGTCTTGAGTTAGAAGCTTGCATATATGATGTGTGTGAGTTTGCATTTAATTCACTTAGAAGTTCGGAAAAAAAAAAGAGTATACAAAATATTTTTTTTTCATACTTTGAAAGAAGATTAAAGATCAAGGAAGATAAAAAAATCTCCATTTTATTGGTGTGAATCTAGTAGAAAATATGCAGCCACTCTCTACCATTGGTGAGGTAAAAGCTTTCGTTTGATCTTTTTGTATTGAGGCATTTAGGAGCTACTTAGAGAAATTCTATCTATCATCTTTTCATATTTGTCCTAAAGTTTTCATATTTGCCCTAAAGCTTCTCCATGATAGTAACTACTAATGCTCTTTTAGGAAGCAAGAGTCATCAAAATCTTTACTAATACTCCCATAAAAATTTGATTATGGTTAATCTTAGAATCATTAGATTTATTTTAAGATTAGTGCAATATATATTTTAACTTACTCATATATTGCACATTTCTCCCAAAAAAAAATTCTTTAAATTTCAAAATACATTCAAATAAAAAATTTTATTAGGAAGATACCTCAACCTAATTTTATTTCTATTAATTAATATAATGCAACCTTAATTGAGGAGAATAATTTTTTTTTTTTCAATTAACCCCCCCTCCATTGCCCCAACTCGAACCCGAAGAAATATGAACCCAGATCCGACCCGCCTCAAATCTAGGTCAACCCGACCTAACACGTAGACCCAGACCAACGCAGAGCATGGTTGGGCGTGAGTGGACGTGGACGAGTGGGGGCGCGCATGTGGGACATATAGGACGTGGTCACACAGGCGTGAGAAAGACACGGGCATGAGCTAGTGCACATGCGAGCTGGGTCGCACGTGTTCACACATGCGAGAGCGGGACGTGGGTCAGAGCGGATGCTGGCGGGATCAGACAAGAAGTGGTATGCTTGCTGGAATTCAAACGTGGTGTAGTCAAGCGGGGGGTCATGCCGGTCATTTCAAGGTTGGCGAACCCGACCAAAATTTTCAAATGGATATGAAATTAGAACCGAAATCCGACCCGTTTGTTAAATGGGTCGACTAGGAACTGAATTTTTCAAGTTGAGTTAGGGTCGGATTTTTGAATCGGATCATAAGTTGACACGTGATTAAATTTCATGTCAATTTTGGATCTAAATTTTTGGCTCGACTAAATTGTGTGCATGAATTTGTCATTATATCTAAATATTTCTCTCAGCACAAAAAGTTATGCAATTGAAATGAGCAACGTTCAACGTTAATATGAATCTTTAATGAATATGCACATATTTTCAAGCATGTTAATTGATTAAAGTGGGAAAAAGCACAAATCTGAAGAAACATGCGTGCAACAATGCCCATCATGTGGGTGCTCCACTAAAAGAATATTGTACATTTATGATCACCCATGAGATGCTGCATTGGAATAGATCCCAAAGCTATTAACTTTGATATTTTTCAGCAAACCAACTGGCAATAGTCACGTTAGTTATATTGTAGTTTGCACAGAAAATTTTGACCATATGAGTTGTCCCAAAAAGAATATATTCTTATGGTAGGTTTTAGGTTTTGTTTAAGGAGAAATTATTACGTGCGATCATTAGATGTTATCTGGAGGCAAATCAGGACGTGCCATGTTATCATTTTACTATGTGTCCGGTGAAGTCGTGCATCTTGATTCACCTCTGAACAGTCTGGTGACCGTATGTAATGATTTCTCTCGTTTAAGGTGGGTTTCAACTGCTTTCTATAGTAACTTTTTAATGCGAAATGTTTAAAAAAATAGTGGCCGAAAGTATTCTCAAACGAAGCCTTAGTTTCATTTCATTTATGCTCAACCTAAGAAATGACTTTGCGGTTGCTACCACTCAAATTATGCTCATTCATTTTAGATGTGAAAGAGACGAGTTTAAGTGAATAGGATGAGTTATTAATTAACTTCAAAAGAGATCAAATGCATTTATGTGGTTCATTGAATAAATTATTTTCCTCGCCCTTATTTTAACATATGTATAGAGATTAATGAATTCTATTAAGATTTAAGAGAGAGAGAGTACATAATGCAACTCACCTTGATTTGTTTGTTCGGAGCTTAAACTATCAACCTAGATGTCTTGAGTTCGAAGCTTGCTTATATGATGTGCGTGAGTTTGCATTTAATTCACTTAGAAGTTCAAAAAAAAAAGAGTATACAAAAGATTTTTTTAATACTTTGAAAGAAGATTAAAGATCAAGGAAGATGAAAAGATCTCCATTTTATTGGTGTGAATCTAGTAGAAAATATGCTACCACTCGCTACCATTGGTGAGGTAAAAGCTTTCCTTTGATCTTTTTGTATTGAGGCATTTAATTAGGAGCTACTTAGAGAAATTCTATCTATCATGTTTTCATATTTGTCCTAAAGCTTCTCCATGATAGTAACTACTAATGCTCTTTTATGAAGCAAGAGTCATCAAAATCTTTACTAATACTCCCATCAAATTTTGATTATGGTTAATCTTAGAATCATTAAATTTATTTTAAGATTAGTGCAATATATATTTTAACTTACTCCTATATTGCACATTTCTCCCAAAAAAATTCTTTAAATTTATAAATACATTCAAATAAAAAATTTTATTAGGAAGATACCTTAGCCTAGTTTTATTTCTATTAATTAATATAATGCAACCTTAATTGAGGAGAATAATTTTGTTTTTTTTAATTTTCAAATTATACACAAATGCGATACCTCAACCTAATTTTATTTCTATTAATTAATATAATGCAACCTTAATTGAGGAGAATAATTTTTTTTTTTTCAATTATCAAATTATACACAAATGCAATCTAATATTAATTGAATATGAATTTTTTTTTCATTTTATTATCAAGAATTGTTAATTTTGTATTAATCTAATTTGTTTAGGGTTCATATATGCATTTATTATTCACTTTGGCTATCGATCTTATGTCCTCACATTTCGGGCCCCATCATCCTCAAAATAGGAAGAAACCCTCTCTCCCTTGCTCCATATATATTTTTATAGTAATTTTATTTTTTCCATATTTATTATTAATTTTTCATATTTATTATTAAATAGGGCTAGCTATTCTAATTAACCAGTGCTTTCATTCCTTCTATGATTAGAATAACTCTTCAATAAAGAAATTTAGGGCTATTGTCTATTATTATAAAGCTCAACTATGATTAATAAAATACTTGAAAACTCTAAGTTAAACTCATTCAAAATTCATCCTACCTCTAACACTTATGTCTTTTACAATATATATAAAATTAGTAGGCAATTAATTTAGAGACACTATGAAATTACTTACAATAATGCTTCATTTGAGATGGCTTTTTTGTTTCTTTCCAAACTATCTATTTAGTACAAAAATTTCTAGTTCAAAATTTTTTGTACTAAAAAATTATTTTAAAACACATAAAGAAAACTGCCCCAAATGGGGCCTAAGTCATCTTTAAATTGTCTCATACATCATGAACCAATGCTCATTCATGATGGAGGCCTTATGACTAAAAGTGTTATTCAAATCCATAAATATGATATGATTTTAATTTCTTCAAATGGATGTATTGTAAAACTACGTAATTATAGGTAGACATTATGTGTATATATATATATATATATATATATATATATATATATAATACCATTAAATAATAAACAATGGTAGATTTGAGAAAAAAATTAAGTATAAATATCTTCCCCAAGTAGGAAAGATGACAACTTTAAATCCTACATAAAACTACATCAAATGATTTGAGCAAGATTTAAGCATAAATTTACCAAAATCATGCCAAATAGCAAATATTACATCTTTAAATCCTACAAAAAATTAAATCCTTTGATTTTTTGATATTTTATTATTTTAATGTTTAATTAATTAATACTTAATTATGATATTAATATATAAACTTTAAAAATTTTAATTAAAAATTATAATTTATAGCATGTTAACAAACATGATGTGTTGTGCCAACAAATAGTGACGTATGTGCGCCGCGTCTTGCTATGTGCCATGACATGTGTCATTTTGTGCCATTGACATGTATGATTCTTTCTATCATCCATTTTCTTTTTCTTTTGAAAAGTTGGAAATTACAGCTACTAAATACATCATATATTTGCTAAAAATTACTATCTAATGGATTTTACTTTGGCTAGTTATTATTATTATTATTATATATTAAAATTATTAATTCCGTTTGCTCTTTGCTCATTGAAGCTAAAAGCAACCCTTATTCAGAACATTATGCCTTAAAACACTACTCAAAGGTAGCAACCATAAATTTCAAGTGTACAACTTCATTAGAACCAATCTTACCCCTGAATAACCAAGTTCTCATTTTTTGTTGCTTTGTTCATTTTTGTTTTCTTGAATATGAGTATATACATGAAAAGGTTGAAGTAGCTCCAGAATGTTTTAAAAGGAGAAATCGGGAATCGAGGCGTTTTGTCTAAGCGAGACGAGGCGTAAGCCTCGAGACGGATCAAGGCGTAAGCCTCAAAATGGTAAAAATAAGCTAATGTAAAATTATAAATAATGATAAAAAAGGACAAAATATTAAGTCAATTATGAACTTGAAAGAATATCGTTGATGTTTATATCTAAAAAGGAAAAAAAAATCAAAATATGTAATTTACATTTAATTTATATTAATTAGGCTAGTTATATTAATATTTAATTAATAATTATATTACTAATTAGTCAATTACGTTAAATTAGATAATTAATTTATGCACTAATTATACTATTAATTATTTATTTAATTTGTTTAATTATTAATATTTTAAATTATATTAACTAAGTTAATCAATAATAACTTGGTCATGTCTATGGTTTGCCTTTCATCTTCTCTTTTCGTCCTTGCTATTCGGCTTCGTTGCTTCACAGGAGGTGAAGAGATTGCACACGTCACTTCTTTGGCTCCTTCGTGGCTATCCAACTTCGCTCCTTCGACGACTTTCCCTTCCTATCAGATCGTAAGTTATGACATTTTGATCAAAAGAAACAACGGGAGCTCGCTGGCTTTGAAGGTAAATTTCTCCTTTTCGAGGTGCTTCCTCGAGACGCCTCAGCGCCTCATGCCTTGAGGCGTACGTCTCCGTGGAAAAAGGTGTAAGCCTCGCTCGAACGTTCGAGGCTTAAGCCTCAGTTCGCCCGACCTCTGCCTCAATTCGAAGCACGCCTCGAAGCGTCCTCCTCGAATGCCTTTTTAATCCATGGTTCAAGTGGCAGATAAGATTAGAGACCGTGAACTTGGATGGTTTGGTCACATAACACGTCGGCCTTCCGATGACCCGTTTAGGAGAGTGGATGTATTAGATTTGGCAGATCTTAAGAAAGGTAGAAATAGATCTAAAAAGACTTGTTTAGATAAGAAATAACTTTTTTTAATCAGATTTAAATGAAAATTTGAACCTTAACATAACACAATGGATAAAAAAGGATTAATGTAGCCAACCCTACGTAGCATGATAAAGGCTTGATGATGATGTTTTTGTTGTTCTTTTTTTTTTCTTGAAGACGGTGTGAACCCATGAGCCATATATTGGTTAGGGGTATTTTGTTTGCAAGTATTCTAAACTCATGCATTTTGAAAATGCAATGTTTTCTAAAATCAAACAAAATTACAAATTCAAAGCCAATTTTGTACAAAAATTAGCCGCTTTATTACATTTGCAACGATAATTAATTTTCATGGTTGCATATTAATCCAAGTAGGAGATAACTTTTTTTCCAAGCTTTTTCTCCATTTTATAATGATTCGTTGCCTTCTTAATACTATTCTTCATGTGAATTCTTTTTTTGGAGAATTTTTGGGGCAAAGCTCGTATATTGAAAAAAGAAATTACAAGTGATAAAATCAAGAAAAACTATAGTCCTGGTTCTCGTACACAAAAAGATAAACCAAGGACTCAAAAGATATGAAACGAAAAATATATGGGCAGAAAAAAACAAAAAACAGAGCAAAAAGCTACATAGGACTCAGGTTGCTCTTAATTAACCACCAAATACCAGCACGAGAGGGACAGCAAGAGCAGAGCCCCTGGTTGCCAGAGAGACCGTCCAAGGGGCAATTGTAAAGAACAACATTCATCATTGTCCTACCAAAAACACCCAGGCCACCGGAAGCAGAAAATAGATAGAGAGAAGCAAGACCGACAGTGAACACCATGGGCATAAAAAATTCTTCCAGGACGATATCTTGCGAGCAATGTCATTTCTGATTTTGTTCATCACAGTTGCTAGGCAATCAATAATACCACCAAAAATTATATCGTTCCTAGCTCTCCAAATAAAGTAAATGTTTGCTCAGGCAGCCAAAAGGTAATAGTTAACCCGAGAAGCAGCAAGACCCTGATCTAAAACACTCTCCAAAGCTAGATATAAATTTGGTCTCATAAGATGATTGCCCAATCAGGGGAGGAAGGATTTGAGAATGCTAAAAGTGAAGCTGCATTCAAAGAAAAGGTGAGCTAAAGTTTCTTGCTTGGTATGGCAAAAATATCAACTATGGCAGGGATAATACCATGAGAACGTAACACATCAGCCGTTTTTAATCCATGTTTGAAAGCCATCCAGGCGTAAGCTGAGAAACAGAGGGAGGAATTCTTGTGCCAGACCAACTTATGCCACGAGATAGAGTGCAAGCTGGAGTAGAATTGAGATCGGAAATTGCTGAACTTTGGGTATGTAGCGTCCAACTAGAGGTGATTTTTGAACTGATTATGGATATGGACAGTACGAACTTTAGAAACAATAGTCGCCTCAAAACAAAGAGGTATAGCCCAGCTATTCCCATTAATAATTTTGCCAACATCCCAATAATAAAAAGAAGAATAATGACTAAATTCCTAGGTATCATTCAAAATATCATCAATGGAAGAACCAAGGCACCACGGATCCCAAAGAAGGGAGAGTTTGCTTTAAGAGTGTATAAACACAAAAAAACACAGCTTGATCTTATCAGCCATAATGCGTAAATGTTTCCAATACTGAGAATAGTTAACATAAATAGGTTTCCAAAGAGATTGATACTTGGAACGCCACCAGTCAAACATCAGGTTGCTTGAGCTTAAAAATCTCCAAATAATTGAAAAAGCAAAATTGTGGTATAGAGAGTCAATAGAGGGGATACCTAAGTCGCCATTGGATTTGGATACACAAGTGTCTTTCCAATAGATAATATGTAGTTTCCTTAGGTTTATGTTGCCAAAATAAAGAAATCAATAGCACATCCTATTGATAATTTTTCAACAACCTTTGGGTAATATTGAGCCATGAATCCAGTAAGTCAAGGTATTACTGATGGTGAATTTGAGATATTGAGTCCTTCCAGCAAAAGAGAGAATTTTGACTTTCCACCCATCCAACGAGGAAGAGATTTTTTGAAGAAGAGGTTGAAAATCCTGAAGTTTCAACTTTTTGTAAAAGATCGGTAAACCAAGGTATTTAATAGGGGAGATAGAATGATTCACTTGGAGAATATCACAAATCTCAGCCATAAGAGGAGTGTCTTTAGAAAATAAAATTGTGCTCTTGTGAGGGTTGACATGAAGCTCAGAGACACATCCAAACCTATCAAAAATTGTGTTGAGAGAATGAGCATTAGAGACCGTCGCTCTGCAAAAAATTAAAAGATCATCTTCAAGCATAAGGTGAGAAATTGCACAATTGCCCATAGTGAATGCATTGAAAGTTGAGTTTCTAGTGGCATTTTCAATACATGAGGAGAGGCCATCCATAATAATGCTGAAGAGGTAGGGGGGAAAAGGACAACCTTGATGAAGTACAGAAGAGGAGTTGAAGAACCCCTCGAGTGCCCCATTAATGCATAAAGAGAAATAAACATTAGAAGTACAAGCTTTAATCCAAGATATAAATATATATGGGAAGCCCTTAGCAGCAAGCCTCATGTACAAAAACTCCCTATAAACATTATCAAATGCTTTAGTGATATCAAATTTTCCACAAAAGTACTTATCTTTGCCTTTATGATTAAAGTTACCCATAAGCTCAGCAGCAAGAAGAATGTTGCCAGTGATAATCCTTTTTTGAATATAGCCACCTTGACTAGGATGAATAATGAAAGGAAGAACCACTTTCATTCTATTTGCAATAATTTTGGTTATGACTTTGTAAATAACATTGCAAAGAGAAATGGATATAAAGTCCTTGACGTTGTTGTCTTAAGGGAGTTTAGGAATTAAAGCAATAGCCGTGGCTTTAACATGCTTGGGCATGTGTCCAGTGAAGAAAAAAAAGGGTAACAACATTACATAATTGTTGATTGATAGTGCTCCAAGTGGTCTATAAAACTCAAAGGTGAAACCATCAAGGTCAGGGGCCAAATTAGCCTTATCACTGAATATGATGTTTTTTATTTCCTCAATTGAAACAGGGGCAGTAAGGGCTGGAACAAGGTGGTTAGGAATCATATTCCCAGTGGGGATGTCGTGGTAGAAAGTGGTAGAGTAGGGTGGGGTAGGTGTATTAAACAGTTTTTGGTAGCTGTTAATAAAGGTTTGGGAAATGGCTTGATGGGAAGTGAAAGTACCTTGATCAGAGATAATCTCTTTGATACAACTATGATTATTGATAATATTGATTTTGGAATACAAGAATTTTAAATCATCTTCACCTTGGGTTAACCAATTCACCTTAGCTCTCTGGGTGATCCAACTGGTAAGGGTGGTGTGGTAGTAGGTAAGCTTGGAGTTGATGGTTTTCAGATTGGCATTTGAGATGGGATCAAGAGGGTTATCTTGGATTTTGGTAACAACCAGGTTTTGGAGCGACTTCAGAGAGTCAATTTCCTTCTGAATGTTGTTAGAATTGGACCAATGCTTGTGCTTGATGGTGCTTTTAAGGGTTTTCAGCTTAAAGGCGAAAGAGCACAGGGGGACTACTTGAGTTGGGTTGAGAAAAGACATCAATAAGACAATCCCAAAACTCTAGAAGTTTGGAGCTGTAATTTTTGTACATGAATCTTTTGCCTTTTATATCATCAAAAGAGTTCATCATAATAAAGGAGTTGTTGTTAGAACAACTCGGATCACCAACTCTATAGTAGGAGTTGGGGAAAGTGGCTAGCCAGCTGTTGTTAATCAGAACACGATCTAATCTAATGTGTATGGGGTTGATATGTTGTTGGTTGTACCAGGTGTAAAAATGTCCCACATAAGAGAGATCGTGAAGACCGGAGTTGAAAATCATACTATTAAAATCTCCAAGTTTTGTGTTAGTGAGGGGGTGCCACATGCCTTTTCATTAGGGGCTCTACGACAGTTAAAGTCACTAATGATGGCCCAAGGAGAGGTGATAGACGCAGCTATCTTCTGGATGTTATTCCACAAAATTTGTCTTTCAATAAAGGAGTTGCTAGCATAAACATCAGTAACAACATAATGGTACATTCAGGGTGCCATGAACAAGTTGACTAGTGGTATGTTCAGGAATGAACTTCACATTCACCTCATTCCATTTGACCCAAATGCGACCCGGGTTGGAATGCAAAAATTATCACAAGAGCCTTTAAAAGGGAAGATCTTGTGTTGGGCTTGGTACCAAGGGTTAGAAAGGTTTGCTTGGGTGGTTTTAGCTTCAAGGATAAAGACTAGATCCATGTTATGGTTTTGGACAAGTTGTTTGCAACATAAAACTTTTTATGGGCTGTTAAACCCACGAATGTTCCAGGCTGCAAATTTGGGGGTGGTCATTGACATTTGGATGTGGAAAGTTTTTTGACATTTTTGCCTCTGGTTTGTTTGCTGGTTTGTAGGTGTGAGTGTTGGGATTTGGGAGTATTTGAGTTGGATGTGGATGGCTCAGAGGAAGTGGGTATTGTAGGTTGGTGATTGCGGGGGGAGATGTGCCGTGGATTGTTATGATTTGAGTTGACAAGGTTTATAGTTGAGTTGGGGTTCTGGGTTGGGCCAAGAGAATGATCAAGATTGGCATTCTCAAATAGAGCATTAATTTGTTCTTAATATTGATTGAAGGGGTGGGGTCTTATGTTGGAGGAGTAGGCTCTGAAGTGTCATTGTGATCACCAGAAGGAGAGTTTAGGCTTGGGATTAAAGGTCTAGAAGGCGGATTCTGTAACAAAGGAGGTAAAGTAGTGGGCAAGTTGGGTTTAGGTGGAGGAGTCAGTTTCGGTATGGTAAGTCGGGGTGGAGGCGTAATCCGAGGCTTTCAGCTTGTGCTTATATCCCTGGGCATGGTAGTAGCAGGAGGGCGGATGATTGGGTCTTTGGGGCACAAAGTAGGGGGATGCATTATTGAGCTGCATTGGGAGCAGGGCTCAGGCTTCTAGTCATATTGGACGTGGAGAGGGAGAGTTTTGCCGTCAACACAGTAATAAATTTCTTCAGGGAGGATTGAAGAGCTAATAATTTGGATGCACAGTCTAGTGAAAGTCAATCATGTTTTGGCAGTGAGTACATCAACAGCTAAGGGAATACCAACACAGCTAGCTAGTTTAGAGATACCTTCTGGGGTCCAGAGAGATAGCGGGAGGTTCATTATCTTGATCCATAGTGGAATCGATGGAAATTTCTCACATTTAGGGATAAAATCGGGCGTCCACTTCTGGAGGATGAAGGGCTTGCCGAAGAAGAACCAAGGGCCTCCAGTCCAGGCGAGGTCGTAGTCCTTCAGAGCAGATAACTTTAAAAGGAAGAAGCCATCATCCATCATTAACATAGAGAAGGAACCCTTGAGATTCCATGTATTTTTTATGGTCGAGAGCAGGGCCTCGTAAAAAGTTATTTTGCCAATGGAATAACCAACAAGCAAAAGAGACCATTCGTGAGCTCCAGCAACAATCTGTTCATTGGTAAACTGATCAATGAGTTTTTGTGTTAGGACAAATGAAAGGAAGGGAAAATTCCGTAGAAACCTGCGGAGTGGTGGCGACGAGGTTCTTCCAATCAAGTGGGAAAATAGTCGCAGATGGGAGAATAGAAGCATAGTGGGAAGAAAGCGGAGGGAAAATGGTGTCAGCCATGGGGGAAAAGCCGCCGACGGGGGTGGCAGAAAAGCACAAAACAAGAGAAGCGAGGAACCCTCAACTAAGTTGTCATCTAAGTGTTCCGTTCAAGAACTACTTCGAAAGATAATCTCTTTGAAATTCACAAGTTATTGATTCCATGTGAATTCTTGCTTCTACATTCTTCTGGGCTGAGCTCGAGCTCTACTGCTTTGAATTCTAAAAACTTTATCTACCAAGAATTCCAACTTTAGAATTTTTTATCACATTACTTTTTTGAATTTAATTTGTTAAATTTAGGTTTCGTTTGGGATGGCTTTCTTATTGCTTCTAAAGTAAATTTTAAGTACAAAAATTAAATTATTTGTACAAAAAACTGCTTTAAGAAGCAATAAGAAAGCCATTTTAAACAAAGCCTTACAAAATATTGAAAAAAAAGTGCTTTATAATTTTTTTTAATTAAAAAGTAGATAACTCAAGATAATAATTTGTGTCATAAGCTTGCCCTTTGATTATATTTAGAGGTGGGGGTAGAGGCATAACTTTATAAAAAGGACTTCTTATTTTTGCCTTAAAACAACAGCTAAGACTCCTAAGTATCTTCAATACTCATATAAGACTTCCCAAATATCACACAAGTTTGTAACCTTCCTCAGCTGAGTTTTGTCAAGACTTTAGACGAGTATGCCTAATCGATCTCAAGGGTTGAGTAGATAAGCAAATTGGTTCTCGAGTCATGAATAGACTAACTTTATTGGTGAGTTCACTATGATGATAACTAGTTCACTTTAGTCTTGAAATCTTATCCCTTCATTAGCTTGACAAATTCATAATGTCAATTGCTCCTCTAGTTGACCTTCCTCATAATGTAAAAGAATCTCAAGAATTGATTCTTACAAAAAAATTTTACCTTCATGCCATTCAAAAATGTTGGCATTGCACAGCTATAGTGAAAAGTTCAGTAATCTTAGTCATATTGTTAAATCTTATGACAAAATTGATATCAACTAATGGGGTTCAATTAGCTTTTTTTCATATATCTTATTAAATTTTTATATCTTGAATTCTTTATGATTTTGTAGATGTGAGGAGTTATATATGAATGTATGTATGCATGTATAATTTTGGAGAAATAATGTTCACCAACAATTAGGATGTGTATCCCTTTACAAATTTTTTAAGGAATAGTAAGTGATAAATAATGAAGTGTGTGGCTCAAACTCGTGATGGGTCCCTAGAGATGGTGTTATAACTCAACTCGATCAGAACAGGTCCTATCGTGCTGAGCTGTTACAGGTAAATCCCAAGATCTAATTTTACAATTATTTCATATTTTCTGTCAATATTCATTGAAATAAATAATAAATTACATAACTACTAAAATATTCAAATACTGGAAAACTCATCCACAAACTTTCTTTTATTCATAAAAATAAATATCTACACTACAGTATATGGCTACATACAAGAGCTACAGATTTGAAAAATTTAACTAGACATGAATGTACAAAAATCAAAATAGCAAAATATATATGACTTCAGATCTAATCCTGAACTACTAGTCCATAATCTCTTTCCACGCAAATCAATCTAAATTTTCAAATATTATTTTATTTCAAATATTTTATCAAATATCTAAAAACAAGTAAATGCAAGTTAAATACATTACTGAACTGAGAATCACAAAATTAGAAAATGTAATAAATGCATAGTAGTAATTCTATGATTTAAATAACGGTACATAACAAATGAATAAACTGAAATTCATATCATAGAGTAGTTCAGATCACATTTCTAAGACCCAAATAGAATTTTAAAAGATTCTGACATCTTTTGACTCCCTTTTTATTTGTGCTTATAGCACAAGAATATACCAGGTATCCCTATCTCAGACAAAATCTAAAAGGATTCTGACTCCTTATAACTCATTGTAATTCTCTAACATAGACAAAATCTCAAGGGATTCTAGCCCCTTATAGCTCACAACAGATATAATTTAATCATATATGCACATATATCATCACATTATAACAATTAAAGAGTAACTGAGCATGTATTAAAATTTTACAGTATTGTATAACAGCCAACAACAAAAAATCAAACTAGATAAAAAATGCACATTTATAGAAAATTACCAAATAACTAGGAATTGAGTAAAATAATATTTTAAGACTTTTATTGTGCTACAACACTATTTTTTAACATCCCGATAATTTTCTATTCAATAAAAACCCCACAAATTCAAAACCTCCGGTGAAAAATTTTCAGAAAATATTCAAAATGTGTATAATCGTAATCTCTACAACATATAAAAAGATACACAATAAAAGTTTTGGTGAAATCGGTTTAGAAAATTTTGATGAAATTCATTTGCAAAATAGACACCTAACGGTCCCCAAAAACCCACTTGTACCGACAGGTGTCGATTTCTTAAGAAATTTTGACAGTGACAAAAAATAATGAAAAAATTAGGGAAGTTAAAACACAATATTATAAATGTTCAGGCGAAGACAGTTTGTGATTTGGACTTCCCTAGGTCAACTAAAAAAATCTCTAAAATTTAAAAGTTTTCACAAGAGGCGGCTTGCTGCAATCTATGCATTCATTATGGTGATCGTCTCTACGGTTGGCCATCGCTCGAGCACTATGGGCTTTATTATCAACTGATGTATGAGAAAATCAAGAGGGGGCTAGGATGAACAGAGAACGATAGTTTAGAGCTTGAAAAGATGGACAATGGAGGAAACTAGAAAACTAGTAATTCCAAAATCATGTAATGATGCTTTGTTGCCCTTCTACAAGCTCTATGCTAAGCTAAGTGACAAACATCCATTTTAAGGACAATAGGAATATTGATGAAACAAAACTATCTAGAAAAAAGGAGAAAATTATAGAAAGTTATGGTCTGAATGTATAAATGGCGCCACAATGCTAAAGCAGTCACCATGGGACTTGGGACAAAGGGCTTTGCATGATAAAACAACAAAAATTATTGAGTTGACGGTACCATGATATTGAAGACAAGTGTTGTGATGCTACAACAAGAATTTGAAGCTTGCGTATATAATTTGTGTGTGGATTTACTTTAGTAGCGAGATATTGAGCTAGAGCCAAGGCTCTAGGCTCCGACGTTGTGGCATCGTTGGGACTGCATCGCATATTATGATTCTTGGATTATGCTTAGGAAAATTATCTCCACCAATGATGATTTGTTAATTTATAGTTGCTACGACGGAGATTTATGTGCACTTTTTTAGATGATCCTTGCAGATTGTGTTTCTCCATTTTATAACTGAAATCAGAAGAGATTTCCATTGAAGTTTTAAAGACAATCAATTGAGTCCTGCATCCTGATCCTATCCAAATCTGTTTGAGGATTCATATGATTATTGACAGTTTTCTGCGCTGGTGTTGATGTGGCCAAATTCAGGAAGCAATCAACATAGCGCAACATGAAGCATGCGTTTGCCTTAATATGATGTTGGCAAAATTAGCATACTAATTTATCTGGGAGCATAAGAGAGTTCTTGGACAGAGTACATGAAGAACCGAGACAGAGAGAAAACGTAGAAACTAATGATTTCTTATTATGCAAAGGTTACAGGGTACAGAGTATATATAGATATTGAGATACAAGGAGAGGCAATCTTGATTGCCCGTACATATCTTGCTGAGTCATCCTGATGATGTGGACAGCGGCTCTAACATTCCCCCGCAAATTAATCGGTCTGGTGGACAGATTGTTAATTTGGAGCGAAGATCAGAGAATCGTGATACAGAGAGAGGTTTGGTAAGGATGTCGGCTACCTAATCTGTTGTGTTGATATGATGAACGTTGATAGCGCCTTGAGTGATATGGCCACTGATGAATGAAAGACTGAGTTGTTAGTGAGAGCGATTACAGAAGTGTTGTCGCAAAAGATCGTGGTCGGAGATCATTGTGGTATGTGGAATTCATCGGCTAAACGGCGCATCTAAAGAACATCGGAGGTGGCTAAAGCAAGAGACCTATACTCGGCTTAGGTGGAGGATTTTGCCACTGTTGATTGTTTATTGACGGAACATGAAATAAGATTATGACCCAAGAAGGTACAAAATCTGGAGACAGATTTGCGATCTGTTGGATCGGATGCCCAATCAGCATCCGTGTAAGAGCATAGTTGAAGACTGCCAGGTTTGATGGGAAGACCGTAGTGAACAATTCCTTTGATATACCTAAGAAGACATTTGAGATATTGGTAGTCGGCGGTACGAGGTTGATGCATATGTTGACAGATGATATTTGTGGGTAGAGCAATGTCGGGCTGGTGACAGACAAATATTGTAGAGAGCCAGCTAGTTTGCTGCAATGTCGGATCATGGTATAACTGATCGTTTTCTTTGTTTCGGTTGGATCATTTGGTGCTTATGGGTGTCAGGTACGGTTTGCAATATAAGAAGCCAGCAGTGTGTAGAAGTTCCTGAGCATAGTGTTGTTGATGTAGGAAGTAGCCTTCGGGAGTTTTATTAACTTGTATGCCAAAGAAAAGGAATACTTCGCCAAGTTGCTTAATGCTGAATTGAGAGTGTAGTGTTTGATGGATGCTCTAAATTTTTGTGGAGTCATTTCCTGTGATAAGTATATCATCTACATAGACAAGAATGAAAAGATGAGTGTTGTTGTGATTAAAAAGAAGTAAAGATGGGTCGGTTTTCCTGAATGTGAAACCGAGAAATTGTAGAGCTTTTGTAAATTGTTGGAACCATTGTCGAGGTGATTGTTTCAACCCATAGATGGATTTGCGTAGTCGACACACGTGATGAGAATGTTGTGTGTCGATGAAACCGGTGGGTTGTTTCATGTACACTTCATCATGTAAGTCTCCGTGCAAGAAGGCATTGGAGACTGGCTAATTGAGTGACCTGCCATTTATTTTGTAAAGCGATTGTTAGCAAAATGCGAATCGTGACCATTTTGGCGACGGGACTGAATGTCTCTGTATAATTAATGCCATATTCTTGAGAGCAGCCCTGTGCAACTAGACAAGCCTTGTATCGCGCTACATTACCATTGGGTCGAAGCTTCGTCTCGAAAGTCCATTTGCAGCCGAGTATGAGTTTATTTGGCAGGGGAGGAATGAGTGACCAGGTTCCCTATTTTTGAAGAGCAAGAAATTCGGAGGATATGGCAGATCGCCAATGATTATATTTACTGGCTTGAGAGTAGGATGAGGGAGTGAGTACCGGTTTGATTATGCCAGATTTTAAGCGAATCTGCATTGGGTGATTTTGGACAGGATGCGCTTGAGATTCAGAATGAAGCTGGCTTGTAGAGTTGCTTGCACTCAGTGGATTCGTAGATGGCAAGGATGGAACAGAATTGGTACATGATGGAGCACGATGTGAGGGTTCATATGAGATGGAGTTTTGCTGATTGCTTTGAGGAATGGTGGAAGTAGGGACA
Source organism: Dendrobium catenatum (assembly GCF_001605985.2). Lineage (NCBI taxonomy): Eukaryota > Viridiplantae > Streptophyta > Magnoliopsida > Asparagales > Orchidaceae > Dendrobium > Dendrobium catenatum. The sequence continues at coordinate 3,461,226 of NW_021320019.1, read as the reverse complement.
AGCAGCAATGGAGAAAAGGTGTTGTTTGTTGGTGCGGGATTAGCCAGAGGGTTTTTAGATTGAAAAGGGAAGTGTTGTTCAAGAAAAGTGACTGTCTTGAAATGTGAATGCGATTGGTAGATAAGTTTAGACATTGATAACCCTTATGTTGAGATGAATAACCGGGGAAGATGCATTCCTGGGATCTAGGAGAAAGTTTATTTGGAGCTTGAGGTTTGAGCCATGGAAAACACGAGCATCCGAAAGTGCGCAGATGTGTGTAGGTTGCATGTTTGTTGTAGAGTTTGTAGTAAGGAGTGTGATTTGAAATAACAGAAGATGGTAGCCTGTTTATGAGATAGTTGGCGGTTGAAACGGCTTCATCCCAGAAGGAATTTGGGAGAAAGGCGGCGTGAAGAAATGTTCTAGTAAGATCCAGGAGATGACGATGTTTGCATTCGGCGAGGCCATTTTGCTCAAGAGTATACGAGCAACTGAGTTAATGCGCGAAGCCATTTTTAAGAAGGTATGTGTGAAAAATATTATTGACGAATTCCCTGCCTCCATATGATCTGAACGTTTTGATAGAAATGTTAAATTTGTTTTTAATTAAATAATGGAGGTGTTGGAATTTAGCAAACGTGTCATCTTTAGAGTGCATCAAATAAAGCCAGGAAAATCGCGTAAAATTATCAATAAAAATGACGTAATACTTGAAATCGTTGAGAGATGGCTGAGGGGAAGGTCCCCAAACATCAAAATGAATCAATTGAAAAGGTGTATTGCATGTAGAAGTGCTAGAGTAAAATGGTAATTGGTGGCTCTTGGCCATGTTACAAGAAACGCGGGAAAGTAAAGAACTGGAAGAAGTACAGAGATCTGGAATAGATTTGGCTAGTGTTTGAAGACCACGAAGATGCGGATGGCCGAGTCTGGCATGCCAACGTGATGTGGATCGGTTGGAGGCCTTGAAAGCAGTAGCGGGGGAGGTGTGGATAGGTAAAGTTCTGATGTGGTAGAGACCATTGCAATTGCGACCTTGGAAAAGAAGTTGATTGTCCTTGCGATCCTTAATAAAAAAACCATTAGCGTCAAAACAAACTTAACATTATTGTCAACGATTAGTTTGGAAATAGATAATAAATTGTGAGAAATCGACGACACATGTAAAATGTTTCGGAGATGTAACTTACGCATCGAATCCGGTATAGGCAGTATGCCTTGTCCCGAGTTGTGAATGGATAGGGTATTACCATTTGCGATGGAGACGGAGTCGACGCCGGTGTAAGGAGTGGAGAGGTTGAGGTTTGCAAGATCTGAAATTAAGTGAGACGAAGCCCCCGAGTCCAAGACCCAGCCCACGGTAGAGGAATGCTGTTGTTGTGCCGTGAGTGCCTTGGTGGTAGATGGTGGAACATAATTCAAATTACATCTGTGCCAGTAGTTTAACGCTGAGTGGTCATTCTTGCCGCAAATTTGGCAAGTTGGTTTGGGAAGAGAGTTCTGGCTTTGATTGGGAGGATTAGAATTTGAAGGTGAACGAGAATTTGAACCCCGTCCGCGATACCTATTGTAGCGTCCTCGGGTAGATGAGTTCCGGCTTGACAAGAGAGCAACTAAGTCAGGTTGCTGATTTGATTCTTTTGCTTGTTCTTGATGTAGAATGATCTCTTCACTGCACAAAAGCGAATAAAGAGTGTCTAAACTGATAGGATTCAGAGAGGTACGTATGGCGGTTTTGAAGGCGTTGTATGTGGAAGGGAGGCCGTTCAGAATGTATAGTATGATATCTTCCGTGTCGACCGTCGAACTGGAAGCTGTTATGCTATCGACGAGTATCTTGATTTGTGCAAGATACTGTTGCATAGTGCGATCTTTCATTTGAATTTGATGTAGCTCATTCTTGAGCTGAATCACACTTGATCGATTTGTCTGTTTTAGCCTTCTTTCTAGAGTGATCCACACTTCATGGGAAGTTTTGAGGGTGATCACGTGGGAAGAACAGAGGCGGAAATGGTGGAGAGAAGGACATAAATGAGGTTTTGATCTACGATTTTCCACTGGTTGTGTTCGGTCTGAGACGTTTCTGGTGGACAAGAAACAGTGCCGGAGAGGTAATCGCTGAAGCCATTTGCAGAGAAGATTTGATGAATTTGCAAACGCCATATGGAAAAATTTTCATTGGTGAGGAGAGTAGGAACAAGACTTTTGAGGTTTGAGATAAGAAATTTGAGATTGGGAGGGATGATGAATTCGATGGTAGGAATAGAGGCAGACTGATTCGTCGAAGTGGAGATCGCTGAGCTTTGATCCGCCATCGCCAAGCTGTGTTGTTGAGCAATTACGCTTTGATACCAAGAAGAGGTTCTTGGACAGAGTAAATGAAGAACCGAGACAGATAGAAAAGGTAGAAACTAATGATTTATTATTATGCAAAGGTTATAGGGTACAGAGTATATATAGACATTGAGATACAAGGAGAGGCAATCTTGATTGCCCGTATATATCTTGCTGAGTCATCCTGATGATGTGGACAGCGGTTCTAACAAGAGCATGGGATGGGTGGAAGTACTAACTTGATAGCAATACTTTTCTTGCTAATGGTTTTTATAAACCTTAAGGGGCTATTTGGTAGCAAGATTTAGGCCATATTTGAGGCGTATTTGAGCGAAGTCCAGCAATACGGCCTAAAATGCAAAACCAAATCTCCCGGCAAATGAAAGCCACCATAGAAGGAAAATTCTCCCTTTTCGTTCTAAATCCGAGATTTCCGAAATCCACTTTTTTGTTGGATATAAGGTTCTATGAGCGCGAGAGGGAAGAGTCTACTCGTTAAATCTGCTCTATAGCCAAACAATCCTAGGGGGTTTAACAGGATTTATCATGAATGCTACCAAACAGTTTTTCAGGATTTAAGCCCTTCAGGATTTTCAAATCTGGATTTAGAGGAATTACAAAATCCTACTTAAATCAAATCCCGAGTGCTACCAAACATCCCCTAAAAGGGTGATTTGAATGAATATATCATTAGATTCAAGAAAAAGATTAAGTTTTCTCTGTATATTAACTTTATTTTGCATAAATGGTTGTCACTTGAATAAAATGCCACCTTTGGTTTTATGAAAACTATACAAAATTGGTTCTGGCATAAATTATAGCATATGTGTTGCTTATCCTTTTCCATCTCTGGCCTTTTGTTAACAGTGTTTTTGAACCTGTGGAAGGCTCTGTGCAAATTTGATTGCTAATATGGCCATCTTTCTTTAGTTAAATCTCTGATTTTGCTTTGGCAGATGACAACAGCTATTGATATTGAAGAAGTCCGAAGAGAAATTAGAATACTGAGTTCTATTACTGGGCCTTAAAATCTGGATTTCAGAAATTTATGGTGGAAAAAAGAGAACAAGATAACAAATAATCATCTGTCGTTTTATGAGACATATTGGGCAAATACATATATGAGAAGAGAAGCACATACCTTAGGGAAAGGCAAAACCCCGAGCTGCTTGAAGGCGTAAAGCGGTGAAGGGCGTGAAGTAGCCCTGAAGGGGCCAAGGCAGGCAGAAACCTCGGGGGACTTGGGGCCAAAGAGAAAAAAATGGCAACTTTAATCCTTTGGAATGTTAAGTCCCATCGCCGGATTTAACCCACATTAGATAAAATATTAATTACTAATGAAACTATTTTGTTAACTAATTATAGTTATATTAATCTAATTTGAATTGATATAAACCAAACAAACATAGTAAAATTTCACAATAATATAAAATTTTAAATAGTTAAATATATTTAACTTTTATCATACAACAAAATTTTAAAATTTAACACTAGATTTATTAAAGAGATATTTACATCATTTACTAAATCCTACTTACAGTCACCGAATCACTTAGGGTTTCTATTTTCCAATGGGCTCGTGTTCGGATATGATCTCAAGTTTGAGCTCATGTTCAGATAAAGTTGATTCGTTGGCTTACCAATTAAGTCAAATTCATACACACATCACATACACAAGACTTGAACCTAAGACCTCATAATTGGTAACCAAAGATCCCAACCAATAGACCGATGAGAGATCAATCAATTCTAATTTTTTAGACATATTTTGAAATGGAAGTCATTCTTTGACATTAAAATTGAATCTTGTATTGCTTCATTGTCACAATGATACTTAATGCTTTAAATTACATCCATAGTTTAAGATTGGAATAAATTTTATGATAGGGTGATGGTGTGCTTGATAAACCAATGCAAAATCTTCCTTCATTATTATCTTAGAATCTAGATGATATATTGAGATCAATATCACTTCTTATAAGGATTTACATATTAAGGAAAATTTTCTATTATGCATAATGCTAATGTTATTTTTGAAAGTGAGGTTTCCAACACCTACATTATTACCAATAATGTTCCTCAACTTACGAAAGAAAATATTTTTGCATCTCTCAACCAAAATACTATGGCTATGAAACCTCCTTTACCTTTTAAACCGAGTATTGTTGAAAGTGTTGTGTCTTCCTATTTTAATTTCGATAGAACTCTATTTTTAATAGTAATTGTTCTATCTGTATATTTAATAGTATCATTCTTTCAATAAATCTTTTAAAGAGAATGAGAAATTTAAATTAGTTATTAAAAAGAAAAATGACATGAAATTTCTTATTTCGGATACTCCTATAAGAGATACAACATCTCATACTTCTAGTACTATATCTAAAGTTTACTTATATTACATGGAATATTTATGGTTTTTGTTATTCTCATTCTTTGGATATAATTAAAAATATTTGTAGAATTCATAATATTAACATTTTGGTTCCTTTAGAATCTTTTAATTCTTCGAATCATATTTTTTAAGATTCGAAGTTCTTTGGGGTTTCACTGATCATATGCTAATTATTTTAATATGCTTTAGTGATTTTGGAAAGAGGAATTTTTCAATACATAATCAAAATGATTATTTTTAAGCATTGAATTTACAAATTTTTTGCTTTATAATTCATATAACTTGTTCTCTTATTTATGCTAGTTCTACTTGAATTTAAAGGCAAATATTATAACAACACCTTATTAATGTTGCTAGTTGTTTTAAGAGGTTTTGGATTGTTAGAAGAGATTTTAGGTCATTCTATCTCCTAATAAAACATGTAAGGGGGCTCAGAAATACAAATCAAACATATTTTTTAAGAACAAAAAAAAAGTGATCTCAAATAAATCCTTAGTGTTTAACCCATTTAAACAGACTCGAAGTAGATTCGAAATACCATAAGGTACATATTTTGCACCATTTGCTTTATTTATTTATTTATTTTTTGGGAATGATGTATCTGCTCACTACCACCCTCATAGGAGGAGTATGACAGTGTAACTTATCCCTTAGCGGAACCTAGCGTAGCCAACCTACATGCCCACACTTTGCTACCCCCTTTAACGGAGGCGATCTGCTTGAGAGAGGATTCGAACATGGGTTGCGGAGTTCCCAACTATGCTCGACCACCAACCGAGCTAAGCACAATTGATTTTCTTTAAATATTAATAGTATTACTAGTGCAACGAAATATTAATTTTACAAGCTACATCTTATAAGGCGTCATGCAAGACTATATTGTACAAAATCATGAAATATGCTTTGTACTTAATATTTTACACATGGGGCAATGTGCTTAGAAATTTTGTATTTTTTTATAAATCTTTTATGAATATTTTGTAGAGACTCATAAACTAATAATTTTTTTTATAAACTTATATCTCTTATACAAGTCTTTGGTTTTTTTATGCCATCCAAATTATTTATACACCAAAATATTAATATATCTATATAATTTAAATTTTATATTTTAAATATTATAACTTCCATGAGAGGGGGAGGACAAAGATGTAAATGATTACTTTTTGTATTATCCTTCATTGAGATTAATGAAAAGTGATGAGGTTTGCCAACAGATTGGTTACAATCAGTTGAGGTAGGAGGGGTTTTTTAATGATGTTAAGAGCATGAGTGAAAAAGAATGAATAATTATAAAATATATAAAATAAAAGTGGAATGTTAATTGATGTAACTGATTTTCACCCTCTTGATTTTCTCTATCTCCCACACATTTCATCTCACCATGTCTTTTAATTGAACAATAAAGATGTAGAATTCTTATGCAAAATTATTTGATGTAATGCAGTGATGTTATTATCCATAATGTCATAGTGTTTTGGAAATTGCATTATATATGTTGAAATATCATTTTGATCAGATCCGTATCAAGTCGACATAATTCATTGGATTATGTTTAAAGTTAGTCGAACAAAACAGAAGGAGATTTTAGTCCCAGTTCATATGTACTATTTATATAAATTTTTGTTACATAGCTCATGTATTTTAAAGTAGACACTTGTTAAAGTCTTGCTTTGAACTTTTTTTACTCAAGTAGTCAAAATATATCATTTCTTGTTATGATATGCCTCGATCTTAGTCTGCAAATAGGGGGTCAGAGAGTGAATCTAGGACAATAAATTACTAGTATTTAAGTACTTTGTGCAATCTAATGAAAAATATCAAAGCTTCTTACTCTAGATTGTCTTTCTTTTTTTCTCAGAACATATTCATTCATATTAGTAAAGTTATGTTGTCACTCATAGATAAATTTGAATCTAAGATTCTCTAAGATGCATTGAGGGTGGAGGAATGAATTGGATCAAAGTTTTAAGCATTTGAGCAACAATGTAGAGAGAAATCAATTGGCATGGAAAAACCATACTTTGTCACTTACAAGCAATTGACCAAAATGAAAAAGAAACAATAAATTATTCATCAATTACTAAAGCATCTTCCTAGAGCTACAATAAGAATTGGTATTCCAAAAGGATTTTTTTACTCAATTATTCATGAGCATCCTCTATGTTTGAGGCCATTAGTTTCAACTATAAGAATAAATGAGACATGCAATCATAACAACAAAGAATATACTACTCCTTAAAAAGCTAAAAAGCATAAGCCCCATCAAGAGAGATTATTAAAGCAAAACTCCAATAACTTTAAAAATCCTTATTTAAACTTTGCCAAAGAAAAATTAGATCCGGTGGACCATATTATTTACTTTTGAGTTAATCATCTTCATACTGGTGGACTTAAGTGTAGGTCATTTTTCAGAACATTTAAAAAGTTGCCACTTAGGTGGTTCTTCTGTCTTCCACATATAGTTATTACTACTTTTGACCAGTTTAAAATATCATTTGTAACTCAACTCACTAGCTCCCAAAAACGTCTAAAGAAATTTTATACCTTTTTTAAAGATGAAACAAGAAGAAGACGAGACTTTGAGAAATATCACTATAATATTTTAAAAAGAAATGTTGGAAATAAAGGATTTAAAACTGTAGTGGCTCAATATGCACTCACTCAAGGTCTAAGAGAGGGACCTTTCATGTGTACACTCAGCATGCAGTAGTTGAAATCTTTGTCCCTACAATTTTGAATTGACCAAGGGACTTCAACTTGGTATGGGTTTTTAGTGGTTTCCCAAAGATCACTAAAGTTGCCCAAGAAATTTGAAGTTGGTCGAAAATTTTTCCCCTTGTTATAATTTTTAGCTAATATCTTTTTTTTTTTATATAGAATTTATAGTTTTTTTTTTGGACTTGAAAATTAAAAAAAATATATTCCTTGTAAAATATATTAAGCAAGAATGAATATTCGTACACGTTTTTAAGGAAAAATTTAATCATAAATGAATTCAAAACCCAAAAATATTTTAAAAGTCATTTAGACTCTAATTTTGATAATTTTATAATTGATATATTGTATTTTGATGACAAGAATAAAAAAAATATCAAATTTATATGAATCTAATTCTAGGTTTACCCAATCTAAGAGGGATTGATTGACCTACTTCCTCCCTCATTCGCACTTGGTCGCATATAGATAATGCAAAGAAGACAAAAGCTTACTGGTGCCATCCAATTAATTAAACATTTGGTCAATCACAAGACTCATCAAACTCCTCTCATCGAGACAAGTCTGAGACCATCTTTAGCTATTGACAAGGTGCTTTAGTTTACATAGTTTATCATGAAAATTTTTGAGGTCAAAACTTCTTAAATCATTCTAGTTTCCATACGAGACAAAATCATAAGCATTTCATGGAATGAAATAGTTCTATCACTATTTTTTGGGCCTAAATTTGGTCTATATTCCTTATTAGAATTATTGTTCTAAGAATGCAATTTGCAAACCATCAATCATAGATGTTTTTTGGGATGATAAAATTTGGTTTATGTCTCAATTCTTATTTCAAAGGGTTCTATCATCAAATAATTCTTTTTTTATCAACTCCATTGTGATATGATGTTGAGAGATTCAAGATGGTATCTTTTGTTTACTAATCAGGGATTTTGCCAATGGTAATCACCAGCACATTATTGTCAGATCACTAATGCCAACAACCTCTTCTGGCCTGACTGGGTTGATTGGGTAGGCTTGAGAGAGAACTGTCCAATATTTGTTTTTATTATTGAATGAGGGCCTAATCTGTTGTGTCTGATGTCGATAATAATGAATAATATTCAAGCATAATTTTGGATAATTCCTTCAAAATTAATAAATAGCCTCTAATTTCTTTGATTTATTATATATATAAAACTATAAATGGTTTGGATTCATAGAAAATTATGAAGCTCTTACCGCTTAGTTTCATTAGATAAATTCATTAGTGCTTCAAATTTACTAGACATATACTCATTCATGCAAATTGGCATTCGACGATCGATATTTTGCACCAAGCTAAAGTTTATCCTACATCATCGAGAAATATCATACTCCTAACTCTATATGATTCCTTTCATTATCAAACGATGTAGAGTGATCGATGTATTATTTGTAACTGCCCAAACTCTTAACTATCGAGATGTTGTCTGCTTTGGCCTAAGGGCCTCACAATTTTGTCATGCTTGTGTAACTTTCCAGAAGGTTATCAATCCTAGCATTTTTCCTAGATGTTCACATTTAACTATAGAGTTTATTTAAAAAAATTTTAATCATTACACCTATCACAACCCAACCTGATCAGGAAAGGTCCTATCGTGTTGAGCTGTGACAAGCAAATCAAAAGATCTAGTTTTGAAATTATTTTAGATTTTTTTTCAATATTCATTGAAATAAATGACAAACTATAAAGATACTAAAATATTCAAATACTAAAAAACTCATCTATAAAGTTTCTTTCATTCATCAAAATAAATATCTATACTATAGTACATGGCTACAAGAAAGAGCTGTATAATTAAAAATTTAACTAGCCATGGTTGTACAAAAATCAAAATAGTAAAATACATATGACTTCAGATCTGATCTTGAACAGCTAATCCAGAACCTCTTTTCTCTTTCTAGATCTTAAAAATCAGAAGTAAAACCACAATGAGCTACAATAGCTCAGCAAGCCATAAAATCAATCTAAATTTTTAAATATTCTTATATCAAATATTTTGTCAAATATCTAAAAGCAGTTAAATGCAATTTAAATAAATCGCAGAACTAAGAATCACAAAACTGGAAATGTAATAAATGCATAGCAGTCATTCTATTATTTATATAACACTACAGAACAAATAAATAAATTGAAATTCATATCACAAAATAGTTCATATCACATTTCCAGACCCAGACAGAATCTCAAAGGATTCTGACCGCTTATGACTCTCTTTTTATTTGTGCTTATATAATCAAAACATATCACATATCCCTATCTTAGACATAATCTCAAAGGATTTTGACCCATTATAACTCTTAGAAATTCTCTGACACAAACAGAATCTCAAAGAATTTTGGCCCCTTATGACTCCCAACATATATAATTTAATCATATATGTACATAGGGGTGTCAATACCGGGTCACGTGTCGGGTTCGTATCGAACCCGAATTGACCCGAAGCTAAACGGGTTGACCCGAACCTGACCTGGTTTTGGGTTCAGGTCAAAATTTAAGACCCGAATCCGACCTGAGTCGGGTTCGGGTCAACCCAGAATGACCTGCTGACCTGAGTTATTTGCATAAATAAAAAAATTAAAAAGAAATTTAAAAACAGCTACACATAAAACTTTAAAGAGAAATTTGAATAAATAAAAATTTTATTTATGAATCAAAAGCAATTTGCTAATTACAATATACAAATTATACAAAATATTAAACTAACGAATAAATTAAACAAATAATTACAATTTACAGAAATTTCAAACCATAATTACAATTTACAAAAATTTCAACTCCTTGACGTCTTGTGCCTGCGGCCTGCCCTCATGGAGATATAAGCTAACTACAAAAAAATATAAACAATTAAATAGATATAATTTTAAATCCATGAATTAGTTGAAAGCTTGAGCTATTAGCTCAGATTAACCCTCCAAATAATTCATCATTCAATGAAATGTGAGTCAACAATATAATTTTTTACGGTTGCGGACTTGCGAATTGAGATTTTACCATCCAAGGCGGTAATTTGTATTTTATACTTAGTATATGTTTGATTAACCCTCTAAATGCCACTTGGTTGCAATAACTTTTTTCCCACAATTGACTTCACAATAAGTTTAGAAGGGTACTCATCATCGCTACTCAACTTTCAATCCTTTCGGAATCAACCAGCAACAACACAGCCAACCAACATCCATGGGCTTCTTGAAGCACCCAGCAAACCATCAACACAGCCAACCATCAACATAGCCAAACAAAAAATAACAGCAAAACAATCTCCCTGCCAACACAACCAACCAACCTCCCTGCCAAGTGCCAACACAGCCAAACAGAAATAACAGCAAACCCAGCTACCCAGCAAACCATCCAGAGAAACCACTAAATTTATTTCTATTCTATTATTTCTGTGCAGTTTCTACTATTTATTCTGTTCAGCAAACCATCCCAGCAAACCAGCATTTCAAGACATCTGGCCAGAAAAACCAAAGACAGCAACCAACCCAGCAACAAAAGTAACACAGCTACCCAGCAACCAAAGCAACAACACACTAAACACAGCAAACTCAACACCCTAAATATTTAAAGACAGCAACAACACCAAGACAACAACCAACCCAGCAACCTAGCAACAACATAGCCAACCATCAAACTAGGTTATGCTGTTATTTCTGTGCAGTTTCTACTATTTTTCTTTTCAGCAAACCATCCCAGCAAACCAGCATTTCAAGACATCTGGCCAGAAAAACCAAGACAGCAACCAACCTAGCAACAAAAGTAACCCAGCTACCCAGCAACCAAAGCAACAAAATCCTAAACATAGCAAACTCAACACCCTAAATATTTAAAGATAGCAACAACACCAAGATAGCAACCAACCCAGCAACCCATCAACAACACAACCAACCATCAAACCAGTTTTTGCTGTTATTTTTGTGCAATTTCTACTATTTTTTCTGTTCAGCAAACCATCCCAGCAAACCAGCATTTCAAGACATCGGGCCAAAAAACCAAGATAGCAACCAACCTAGCAAACCCATAAACCAAAGTTAACACAACAAACCTAGTAACCCAGCAACCAAAGCAACACAGCAAATCCAACAACCAAAGTAAACACAACAAACCCATCCCAGCAAAACATAAAAATAGTTCATTACATCAATTTAAAGAAAAATTAGACAACAAATAGATTTACAAAAGTCATAAACTTATGTTCATCCAACCACTGAGCTGTCACCAACATCTCCTTCATTGTTGTTCACATCTAAATTTAGGATATCATCAGTTATTGCATCAATTTCGGGGTCTTTTACTGCTACAATAATGCATGTATTAAAAAATAAATTAGCACAATGAGATCTTAAACAAAAAACAAAAAAATGTAAGATGAATGAATAATCACCATGCTTTTCGTATAACCAGTCTTAGCAAAAATTAGTGCCTCAACAATATCATTTTTTAATGCACTTAGGTATTGATCTAAAATTCTACCACTATTGCTGAATGCACTTTTAGATGCTAATGTTGTTATTGTAATGCATAGTACATCACGAGCCATTGCTGAAAGACTAGAAAATCTATATTGGTTTGCTTGCCAAAACTTTAAAATGTCTAAATCGATACTGCTATCAAGCTTAGGTTCATCTAGGTAGATGTCTAATTTAGATTTCCTAGGTGTATAGGTATCCTTCTGAAATGAAGCAAAATCCTGTATTTTTTGGATGGGTATTAGAAACAAAAAATGGAAAATAAATGAAATGGTAAATATACGTACAAAGATCAACAAAGAACATGCAAAAATTTAGACTTAATCTTTGTAGGACACCCTTGTGCAACCTCATTCATTCTTGTACTTTCTCATAATGAAGAATTCATTATTGAATAGTAGTTAGCACACAATGAAATTAACTTGAGTTTCAGCTTCCTAAGTTCGGAGAGGTAGTTGCCACCATACAATTTTTGATAACATCACTCAACAAATGCCATTTTGTATATCGGATCTAGAATCACTGCTACTTCAATACTTAATGGGTTGAAGGCTTGTTACTCCAAATACTTAGTAATAACTAATAACGGCCAAATAACTGCAAATGCCTAATGTGTTGTTGAACAAGAACTCGTCAAAATAACTTGGAGTCTATGGGTGTCAACTAGGAGCAGTAACTGAACAGGAAAAAAACAGTAACTGCACTGTTCAGTTACTGCTCAGAAATAATAGTAAAAACTGCACATAAAAACAGCAGAAACTGCACAGAAATACCAGAACATAGAGCACGACCTGGCCCGTTTGCATAGAAATAACAGCAGAAACTGCACATAAATAAAAGTAGATACAGCACAGAAATAACAGCAGAAAGTGCCCATAAATAACAGTAGAAGCTTCACAGAAATAACACCCGAAACTGCACAGAAATAACAGTAGAAGCTTCATAGAAATAACAGCAGAAACTGCACAGAAATAACAGTATAAACTGCACAGAAATAACAGCAGAAACAACACAGAAATACAAGAACATAGAGCTCGACCTGGCTTGCACATAAATAACAGCAGAAATTGCACATAAATACCAGAACATAGAGCTCGACATGGCTCAATTGCACAGAAACAATAGCAGTAAGTGAACAGAAAAAAAAAGTAGAAACTAAATAGAAATACGATAGCATAGAGCTCGACTTGGCTCGTTTCCAACAATCCAACCCATAAGTGCATAACTGCAGTAACCTAACAGAAAAACCAGCCTAAACTAAACAAAAAAAACCATAAAATCGAGCTCGACTTGGCTCGTTTGCACCAGAATATTGGAAAAACCCTAACCCCAAAAGGAACTTCGCAATATGTTGATCAAACAGCAACACAACAAGAGAAATATCTCCTATGTTCATATATCATGCTTCTAAAAGGAGAAGAAAGGCAAAAAGATGAGAGATACAAACATCGAGAGATGTAAGTGTTCATGTTGAGCCAAAGCAGATGTGCACGATGAACACCACGAAACCACGGACCAAGAATATGCCAGAGAAGGAGAAGAGAGGAAACCGTCGATAGATCGAGGAGATCTGTAGAGAAGAAACGAAACTTCGGAAACCCTAGACGAAGCAGCGAAGGAGAGGAGAGCTGGATTTCTATGGCGCGTGAAATGAGAATGACGAAAGGCGTAAACCCTAACATGTAAGTAATCCTGCATTCCCTCTATCCTGCAGTGAGTCGCTCCGCGTGAAATAATATCGTGGGTCGAAATGGGTCGGTTAACGGGTTTCAGGGTTAACCCGGACCGAACCCGAAATTCAATTCTGGTCACTTTTATGAACCCAAACCCGACCCGTTTTTCAAACGGGTCGTCTCCAACCCGAAAATTCTGGGTCGTGTTCGAGTCGGGTTTTTGGGTTGTGTCAATTATTGACAGCCCTATATGTACATATATCTTCACATTATAATAATTAAAAAGTAATTGATCAAGTATTAAAATTTCTCCGTGTTGTATAAGATAAACAACAGAAAATCTAACTAGACAAAAATGCACAATTTTAAAAAATTATCAAATTATCAAGAATCATGTAAAATTATGTTTTAAGATTTTATTGTACTACACAACTATTTTTTAATATCCAAATAATTTTATATTCAATAAAAATCCCGCAACTTTCAAAACCTCTAGTGTAAAATTTCCAAAAAAATATTAAAAATGTGCATAATCATAATCTCTATAACATACAAAAAGTTACGAAGTAAAAGTTATACCTATGCAAAGTTATCTCTATTTTTTGCTAATGGATAAAAATTTTTAATTGAAATGTTCACGAAAAATTACACATTTTTTAAAATTGATATTTGCATAATATGACTTACATCGAGACGAACAAATTTCCCAATTGAACCGAAGGACAAAAATGACCCAAAGTCGCCCAAAAACCGAATTTCATTTTATCTCTCATCTCTTTCTCTTATTTTTCCCCAAACCCGATTTCTGTTCGGGAAAAACATGAAAGAAAAAACAAATCTTATCTCATTATATAACAGTGGAATGAGATATTATAATAAAATATTAATTATTATAATTATTTAATATTATAATATTAATTTAATTCAAATTCTTTTATATCTTTAAATTCAAAAATATAAAAATTACAGGAAAAATATACATAAATTGGCTAATTTTATTTAAAACACTCTGGTGAAATCAGTTTGCAAAACGGACAAATGATGATCCCCAAAACCCCACTTATACCGACATGTGTTGATTTCTTAAGAAAACTCAAGTGTCCATAAATTATGAAAAACATAGCACTTTGACTTGTATGACACTTAGTTCCCATATTCTGACTGGTGTATTGCTCTGATATCATTTGTAACAGCTCAAACCCTTAAAAATCGAGACATTATGCTCTTTGGCCTAAGAGCCTCACAATTCTGTCATGTTCTTGTAACTTCCTAGGAGTTCACCCATGTCAAGATTTCTTCGGGATGCGCACGCTTAACTGCGGAATTTCTTAATGAAATTTTAACAATTACACAAAAAGCTCCTAAATTTTTAAGATTGTAATTTCTTTTTTACTTAAGGGGTTTCGTACTATTCCTCAAGCTACTCGTTCACCATTTGTTATCAATTGATGTTTGCTAAGCAATATCTTATTCCTGATCCAGCCTCCTCCCATCAATATCATCGACGAATGCTCATGATCTCTTCCTCAATTTTTTATATTGTATTGTCTTCTTCCTCAATTGTAGGGAAGGGCAACCTTCATTCCGTGACTAGTAAATTTTGTTTTGAGTGAGCGAAGTTTCAATTATTTTTTTACTATTTAGATTGGTTCGTTGATAATCATTGTGCTCTATGTGTGCGTATTTATATATTTGATTATTTATGTGTGTGTGAGAGATCGAGAAATTTAAGATAAATTAAAATCTTTATTGCCACAAATGAATGGCCCACAATTGATTTCATGTTTGAATTTTGACCAAGTTATTTTTGATATATATTTTCTTTGATATTGATTTGATTAAAGCCTACTCAGAATATGACAGATTTGGCTCTAAATAGTGCCCGCCCATTAGCCTTCCTATGAACTAGAAAGATTGTATAGGGTATTTATAAGAAAAAAATTTATAGGAGGGATACTAAAATAATATTGAGCTAAGTACTATATAATTAATATTTTATTCAGGAATATTTAATATTAGTAGTATTTTGTTTAAAATTTATAATATCAACACTTGTTGCGTCCTGGAATATTCGTGACGGTAGAGAAATATATAGTTTAACGTCTTAGTATTGTACGAAGATCCAGCACACAATCAGATAAGAGAGAGGGTGAAGCGTTCATAAGAGACACAAGAGTTTTTACGTAGAAAACCCTGAAAAAGGGGGGAAAACCACAAGGCCTAGCCTAGTTTGAATGAATCCACTAGTATTTGTAGTCGATTACAAATGAGGATCTTCCTTGGGAGAAGGCCTTGGCTTGATGATACAAATGTGCATCATATAGAATAAATTACATGGTGGGAGTTACAATATAGACATATTTGTTTGGTCAGCATGATCATAGTCGGTAGGATGAAGATCGAAAAGATCGTTGTCTGGTGATGGAGGTCGGAAGGACCGTAGTTGGCAGGAGACCAAGGTCAGAAAGACCATTGTCTAGTGATGGAGGTCGGATAGATCATAGTAGGTGACGGAGGTCAGAAGGACAGTAGTCGATAAGAGACAAGGGTCAGAAAGACCGTTGTCTAGTGATGGAGGTCGGATGAACCATAGTAGGTGACGGATGTTAGAAGGACCGTAGTCGGCAGGAGACCAGGGTCAGAAAAACTGTTGTCTGGTGATGGAGGTCGAAAGGACCATAATCGGCAGGAGACCAGGGTCAGAAAGACCATTGTCCAATGATGGAGGTCGGATGGATCATAGTCGGTGACGGAGGTCAGAAGGACCGTAGTCGGCAGGAGACCAGGGTTAGAAAGATCGTTGTCTGGTGAGGGAGGTCGGCAGTATTCTAAGAGAACTTTGGGCATCAGGTGGTGGCCTAATGGATGCTCAAGGCCTCAAGTAGTGGTTCAGCGGAAGTCTGGGCCTCAGGTGATGTTATGGTGGAAGTCCGGGCCTCAGGTGGTGGCCTAGTGGAGCACAGGGCCTTAAGTGGTAGTCCATAAGAAGTCTGGGACTCAAGTGGTGGTCCAGCAGAGCAATGACATTAGGCGGTGGTCCGGCGGAGGTGAGGGTCTCCAGTGGTGGTCCGGTGGAGCAACGGTATCAGGCGGTGGTCTGATAGAGGTGAGGGCCTCAAGTGGTGGTCCGACAGAGCAACGACGTCAGGCGGTGGTCCGGCGGAGGTGAGGGCCTCAAGTTATGGTCCGGCAGAAGTCCGACAGTGGTCGGGAAGGCGAGGGCCTCAAGTGGTGGTCTGACGGAGCAACGGCGTCAGGTGGTGATCCGGCGGAGGTGAGGGCCTCAAGTGGTGGTCTGCCAAAGGTCCGGCGGTGGTCCGGCGAAACTCCGACGGTGGTCGAGGACGAGCTTGTTCCTTCTCTTCTCATCTTCTCTTCTTGCTCTGGTCCCCTCTCAAGAGAAATGACAATTCTATTTATAGATTTCTGGAGTGGCATGACCCGTAAATAGGTGAGAGATCAAGGGTGAATGGGGAGTGGTTGGATGGACGGTTGATATTGAATCCCTTAATTATGTACCGTTTGTCAGACATTTGAAGGCCTTAATGACTTTTGAATTTGGAGATCTTGGGCTTGTTGGATTTGTCTCATCGAGCCGCTTAAATTCGACTATAAGCATGTCATGTTTGGATACCGTTTGCTAACCCAAATTGTGGTTTGAACCATCCAACAGCACTTCGGGTCCTTGATTTGGACTCATTTGGGCTCGGATTGAGTCGAATTTGGTGTCTTTGGGTTTGTATTTCCGAGGCGTTCAGTTTGACTATAAGTTGGCTGAAATCGGAGTTCAGGTGATCCCATATTTAATTTTTGAAGTTTAAGGCTTGATTTTGCATCGAGATTCGTGTCCAATCAAGATAATTTTTTGAGGACGTATTAGTTGCCCCCCTATTTTCGGACGTGAAGCTCCAGAGGTCTGAAAATATGTGTCACAGCCATTAGGGATTTTTTTGTGTGATTCAAAACTTAGAAATACTCCAAACTTGGTCGTAAAGTTCCCGAACGGCTTTCAAATGGCCAAAATTAAGTTTGGAACATTGAAAAAACGATTTCGGGGACCCCAAAAACGTCCGATTTGACCTTTTCGGACCCAAATTTGGGCCCGAGAATGCGTCGGGACGGAACTGTCGCTGGCGAATTATTATTATAAATTTAATTTTTTTTATTTTTTCTCCCATAACTCCCACAACTTCTCCAACTTTCCCCTCTCACCTATAAATACCCCCCTAGGGGTTAAGAAATTCTTACACCTTCTTTTCTCCCTCTATTCTTATAATTGAGGCTTTGGTCCTCCAAGACCCCTCTCTTTGCAAGGAAGTCTGGAGATCCCCCGTTCTCTCTCTATTCATACAATTGAGGCTTTCCCTTGGACGTCCAAGACCCCTCTCTTTGTAAGGAAGTCCGGAGACACCCCCCCTTCTCCCTCTATTCTTATAATTGATGTTTTTTTTGTCCTCCAAGGCCCCTCTCCTTGCAAGGAAGTCTGGAGATCCCCCATTCTCCCTCTATTCTTACAATTAAGGCTTTTTTTGGTCCTCCAAGGCCCCTTTCCTTACAAGGAAGTCCGGAGATCCCCCCTTCTGCCTCTATTCTTACAATTGAGGCTTTCCCTTGGTCCTCCAAGGCCCCTCTCTTTACAAGGAAGTCTGGAGATCCCCCTTCATGAATCATGTTCCCACAAACAGCGCCAAACTATTATGTCCTAGAATATTTGTGGCAGTAGAGAAATATATAGTTTAATGTCTTAGTATTGTATAAAGATCCAGCACACAATCAGATAAGAGAGAGGGTGAAGCGTTCATAAGAGACAACATAATTTTTACGTGGAAACCCTGAAAAAGGGGGGGGAAACCATGGGGTCTAGCACATTTTGAATGAATCCACTAGTATTTGTAGTCGATTACAAATGAGTCCCTTCCTTGGGAGAAGGCCTTGGCTTGATGATACAAATGTGCATCATATAGAGTGCATTATATGGTGGAAGTTACAATATAGACATATTTGTTTGGTCGGCACGACCATAGTCGGTAGGATGGAGATCGAAAAGACCGTTGTCTGGTGATGGAGGTCAGAAGGATCGTAGTTGGCAGGAGATCAGGGTCAGAAATATCGTTGTCTAGCGATGGAGGTCGGATGAACCATAGTAAGTGACGGAGGTCAGAAGAACCGTAGTCGGTAGGAGACCATGGTCAGAAAGACCGTTGTCTAGTGATGGAGGTCGGATGGACCATAGTAGGTGACAGATGTTAGAAGGACCGTCGTCAACGGGAGACTAGGGTCAGAAAGACATTTGTCTAGTGATGGAGGTCGAAAGAATCGTAATCGGTAGGAGACTAGGGTCAGAAAGACCGTTGTCCGGTGATGGAGGTCGGATGGATCATAGTAGGTGACGGAGGTATGAAGGACCATAGTTGGCAGGAGATCAGAATCAGAAAGACCGTTGTCTGGTGATGGAGGTCGGCAGTATTTTGGAAGAACTCCGGGCATCAAGTGGTGGCCTAGTGGATGCTTAAGGCCTCAAGTAGTGGTCCGGTGGAAGTCCGGGCCTCATGTGATGTTCTGGTGGAAGTCCGGGCCTCAGGTGGTGGCCTAGTGGAACACATTGCATTAAGTAGTGGTCTGGAAGAAGTTTGGGACTCAGGTGGTGGTCCAGTGGAGCAAGGACATTAGGCGCTGTTCCAACGGAGGTGAGGGACTCCAGTGGTGGTTCGGCGGAGCAACATCATCAGGCTGTTGTTCGACGGAGGTGAGGGCCTCAAGTGGTGGTCCGGCGGAGCAACAGCGTCAGGCGATGGTTCAGCGGAGGTGAGGGCCTCAAGTTGTGGTCCGGCGGAAGTCCGGTGGTGGTCGAGGAGGCGAGGGCCTCAAGTGGTGGTTCGGTGGAGCAACGATATTAGGTGGTGGTCCGGCGGAGGTGAGGGCCTCAAGTGGTGGTCCGGCGAAAGTCCGATGGTAGTCCGACGAAACTCCGGTGGTGGTCGAGAAGTAGCTTCTTCCTTCTCCTCTCCTCTTCTCTTCTTGCTCTGGTCCCCTCTCAAGAGAAATAAGGGTTCTATTTATAGATTTCTGCAGTGGCATAACCTGTAAATAAGTGAGAGATCAAGGGTAAATGGGGAATGGTTGGATAGACGGCTGATATTGAATCCCTTGATCATGCACTGTTCGTTAGACATTTGAAGGTCTTAATGACGTCATAATTTGGCGATCTTGGGCTCGTTGGATTTGTCTCGTCGAGCCACTCGATTCAATTATAAGTACGTCATGTTTGGATACCGTTTGCTAACCCAAATTGTGGTTCGAACCTTCCAACAGTGCTTCGGGTTCTTGATTTGGACTCATTTGGGCTCGGATTGAGTCGAATTTGGTGTCGTTGGGTTCGTATTTCCGAGACGTTCTGTTTGACTGTAAGTTTGCTGAAATCAGAGTACAGGTGATCCTGAATTTAATTTTTTGAAGTTTCGAGCTTGATTTTGCATTGAGATTCGTGCCCGATCAAGATAAATTTTTTAGGACGTATCAACACTAATCAATTTTCAATATCAATACTAATTAATAAAAATAATATTAAATTAAATATTAATATTAAATAATATTTAGCTCAAACATTTTTCTTAAGCTATATTGTTTTTTTCCCCCACTTCTTTAGCACATAGAAGGATGTAAACCAAAATATGACAACACATTTTAGGGTGTTGATCTAACAGCCCAAAAAACAATAGACGGCACTGATCTGAGAAACTTAATAAAAAAAATAATCTTATTGTTGGATAGGATCTTGACACCATCACTTTGGATAGCTTGTTTTGGTGCTCTCTTGGAACAACAATAGCCACAAACTCCCATCGAAAAATAAAGCCAAAGACACGTTTGAACCAATGAGATCTCGGATTTTGATCGAAAGCTTTCTCAGCCACTACTTGAACTCCATGGTAAAAACATATAAGGCGGTCATGTGAGTTACAGTTGGGAAGAAGAACTTCTCCTTCATTCCAATTCTACCATCCAGCAAACCCTAGAGAGTGGGAAGGAGAAGAAAAGTGCCAAGGAAAGGGCTTCTGATTGGAAATCGGGTTGAGGTTTGTAGTTTCCTATTCGTTTCATGTATTGGTTGTTGAACAAGTTGATATTTTTTGTTGATTTGCTTGTTTTTCTTTGATTTATGTCCTCAAAGATGGGATTTTTTTCTTCTCTTCTGAAACTAGCTGTATTTTTTTTTTTTGGTGAATCACTGATGGGCAGCGAGTCTGGTGTGATTTTTGCTTGTGTTAGTTGGAGGAAAGTAGGGTTCATGCCTGTTGATGCGATTTCCAAGGTCTATTTTGTTCTTGACGCTCTTTCCGTTCTTCCAATTAGCTAAAGTTATAACGTAATTATTGCAGTGGGTTGCGTTTTTTTTTTAGGGTTTAGGAATTGGTTCTAGGGATTGGAGCTTGCGTTATAAGTTTTATATGTTAAATTTCTCTTCCTCTGAAACAAAAAGGGGTTTTCGTTAGATTTTTTTTTATATATAAATTTGACAGAAATTAGGTTTTGTTCTTTCGCTGGTTTAATGGATTCCGATTTAAATAACCAGGGCAATATTGTGATATTTACTTCTTTTTTTTTTCTCTGCCTCGGCTTGGTTTTAGCTAAATATTGATAAGTTTGATTGATGTAAATGAAAATTGATGAATCTAAATTTGTAAAAAGCCTTTTATGTGCTATATGTATGAAAAAAATAAATGAGAAATTATTGTGCCTTTTCAGAATCAGCAATATGGAGTGGCGTCATGTTGAAAGTAATGATTTCATGGTTCCTACTGGACAAGATGGGTTTGAGGTTATACCGCCATTAACAGAAGGCTGGTTTCAGTGGCGAGTTAGGGGATTTGAGGATGATGGATTGCCGGGGAATTACAGTTGCACATCTGAGAAGGAAATTCTGGCAAATTTTAACGCTGATACGAGAGTGCCACCTCTGAAAGAAAGCAAGGTCCCTCGAGATTATCTGGGTGAAGGATCAAGCTGTTCTAGTCCTCGTGAAGGTTTTTTGCTCGACTGCAGAATGAGAACTTCTGATGAATTGTTCAATGATTTACCAGATTTTGAGATTCAGACTAGCATGCAGAACATGGATGACATTTTCTTGTACAAGCATAAACTTCTGGAGTCCTTATGAAATTTGTTATAATACCTGTAGGAGTTATTTAGTTTTGAGGAATTATTCTCAGCTGCTGATACTAATTGCATCGAATCGGGATTTTTAATATCTTTTATTCATTATTTTTTGCAGGGATTCTTACCCAGTGCAGGATCTAATGCATTTGGAGAATCCATATGAATCGATACATATCCCAGATTCCACACATTCCCCATGGAATTGGAGAATCTCAATGCTTGAAGATTCAGATACTCTTATGAATGATGTGTCAAGAGAAGAAGATGATTTAATTGAGGTAGAATATGGCTTTCTACCTATAACTGATTCTATTAACTTTGGTTATGCGTATACTAGTAACTTGCATGGTGGCATTAAATTGTAAAACATCACATCCTTTGGATAGATGTTAGATAAATTCATTATCTTGTGGATAGTGCTGTGGTAAATAATGCATTTTTATATAAGTTAAATTGGTCAGCCTGTTTTCTGTAAAATTTTGCTCAAGTCTTATGTGCTCTCCATGGACAATCCTCTCTTGTCATTCTGAGTAGCATACTTCTTGTCTTAGTCTTCTGATTTTCTTTGGACTAGATATCTCCTCTGGATAAAGTTTGAAACTTGATAGAGAAAGAGGGGTGGCTTTGAAGTGGAAATATTGAGAAGGGTACTTTTAATGATATATTGGTGTTATAAGGAAACTATTGGAGACGGTTGGCCTAAAGGAGGCTTAGGAAGGTTTCCTTGCAATAGGGGTTGAGAGGTGCCAATGGTGTTTGGGTAGTTGGGTTTTGTTTGAGACTAAGAAGCTTATGGGGATGATTTGTGAGGCCTAGGATGGAGTTAGGATTTGACTATGGTGAGTTGATGATGTGGTGAAATGGTGGGAATACGGAGTTGGTGTTTTGTTAGGTGGGAGTAATGATGTGTGTAAAAATGGTGGAAAAATAAATGGATAGGTTCTAGATTATTTGGATAGGGCTCACAAATGAAGGGAATTCCTTCTCAAGTTTGTTGGGATTAAATGGTGTAACTCTATAACACAAGAGGGGATGTAAATGAAAGGAAAGCAACAAAATAAATAAATAAAATATTAATATAATAGTAGATAAATGCTACTTCACCAAAGAGGGAGAGGAGAGCCTCCAAGTTGATCTCAACGAAATAGCCACCAAGTCAATTGTGGAAGGAGGTTACTTTTCAAATTGATCTAAATTCATCATAATATGATATTATATGTTGTTAGCATGCGTGTGTGTGTGGGGGGGGGTATATATGTAGTCGAAAATAGTCCTTTGACTATTCACACGTCGCATTTAATTTTAAAGAATAATATTTTTTTCAATTTAGTCTATCGACTATACAAAATTGATCATCTCTCAGGATTAAATTGGCCACATACTAATGAACGGGAACTATTCTCTCTCTGTGTCTCTACATTGATTACATGAAGAAATCAAAATATATAACATTAGGGAGGATTGGCCAATGAGGATGTCATGGTTGAATTCTATAAGTCTACACTCTTGCTCGAAAACTTAAAAAGACACTTCATAATTCTTCATGGAATCTTCTTGATTGAATCTTAAACTTCCATTATGTAGCTTGACTCTTGAACTTCTATTCATGCATATTGAATCTTGAACTTTCTTTCATGTATTTTTACCCTTTTGCTTCCATTCATGCATCTTTATTTGACCTTTGAACTTCTTATGGTAGAATAAATGATTTGTACTTGAGTTAGCTTGACTCTTCACCTTCAATGGTCTTCCCAGGAATGAATAATCTAAAGGTAGATGACTTTGGCTTTTTATTAAAATTAAGCTTGCATTGCCTCTTTGCATTGATAATAAAATACAGCACTACTACACAACCTTTTTATGAATTACATTATATCACTACTACATCTCTCTTTATAAATATTAAAACACAATATTGCAAAAATAATAATACAAACTTGCAAACATAATGCGATGAAATTATAAATCTAATAATTCTAATACTATTATAATGTTAATAAATTTGTGGAGGATACCATCCATTTAGTGATACCATCGCCTTCCATTCTTGTCTTCCATGAATGCCACTTTCTTGTGACGCATCAAAGCTCCTTTTAAAATTGCAAAACGCATAAATTAATTGATTGGGAAATGTTCTTTAAAAAGCTAAGTTTGTATCATAAAAGAAATTGATTCTATTGTTGCTTATGAAATGGTTTGTCAGTTACTATTATTTGGTGATTTGGTTGCAGGTATATAAGATTTTCACTCATTTAGTGTGTGAAAACAACATTCTTTGAATCCATTTGGTTACTTGCAGATATAAAACAAAATTTAAGAAGTTTTGATTTTATTTTCAGTCGTTTGGAAGGTGGAAACATAGACATGTCCTTCATAATGTGTGTCACATTCTTGGGTGGTATTTGTTGAAAGATACTAAAGGAAAAATGTGTATTGCCTTGTCCTATTTGTCGGCATGTTATTGGATTTCTACCACAGTTCACTAAAACTAATTACTCATCATTAATCCATAAATGTTGTATCGAATATTGGCTTCCAATTGTTTACTTCTATATCAGCATTGGGTGCAACTCAAATGTATTAGGAAAACCAGGTCAAAATCATGGAAGTTCATAGAATGTTGAAGGTTTAAAGTTTTTGAAGAACTTAGCAAAATAGTTGAAATATTCTTTAAAAAGTCAAGTTTTTTATATAAGTAAAAAGATTTGATAATGTTGCTGCTCATGAAATAGGTTATCTTTAACAGCATTTAACTTATTTGGGCTAAGGATTTCGTTCTTGTAGATAAGGTTTTAATTAAAGCTAACAGTATTTAACTCATGCAATTTCACTTTCAGGATCCTAATTTCGAATCCCACCACATTATTGATCCAATTCCAACGCCTGAGAGTTTCATAACAAGCGCCGCAGATGAACCAATGTGCATGGAGGCAACAGTACTAAAGGAACTTGAAAATGTGATGTTGCAGGTAAACCTGCACTCAACTTGAAAAATTTGTTATATATTTTTGTTTATGTCAGAATGTGTGCTGACTTATTATTTTACTATTTAAAGCTAAACATAGAAACAAGAATCTGCATTCGAGATGCCTTGTATAGACTTGCTAAGAGCTCGAAAGAACAGCATAATTTCAATCTGTGTGAAAGTGGAAGCTTCATGGACTTGCCCTCTTATTCAGAATTTTCTCGTGGAACATCAAGGTATGAAAGCAAATATCTCTTTCTACAGTTTTGTTTTGGTCTTCAGGAACTCAGTGCCTATATTTTCTGAAAAACTATTATGATAGATTGAGTTAAAAATACATCATTAGTATACTAACACTTCTAAAATTTATATATTTTATCTTTTATGTTTTGCTAATTATAAATTTGGTCGGGCAACTACAATTTCTAAGATCATGCTATAAAAGTATGTTCGAAATGTGGTGTTTGACATTGCAATTTTCCTTTTAAACTGAAACAGAATGCACTCAAAGGAACTGATCATTGATGCACCAAATACTAATTTGCTAAAAGCTTTTTTGAAAGCCTGTTCTTTTTGGATCATATAATTTTGCCAACTTTTTTGAAGTTTTTATATCAGTGTAGGGATTTGCATTAGCGTATCCAATGCGAGAGTTACAAGCTAAATTATAGTAAAAAAAAAAAAGATCTAAATGGTTCATGGACTATTTATGATGAATCATTTTAAACACATGTTATCTTAAGTGTCCAATTTAGTTCCTGGATTTTTCAAATCTAGTTCCAAGTAATCTCTTAATTTTTCAAATCTGATTCAAAATAATCCAACAAAAAGATTATTATGAATCTGTTATGCTTCGTGTCATCCAAGAACGAGAGACACCTTTAGAGTAGGTGGGAATTCCAAGGGAAAAGAGAGAAATAAGAAAAAAAGAGAGGAAATCATAAATTCTATTCCATAAAATATATTTTACAATGAGAGTTTATTTATAATACTTAGGTAGACCAAATTTACAAAATGGACATGATCTACTTTGTATTATTTAAATAATAATAGATAGAGCCGGTCTAACTTCACCAAAAAGAAAGAGAAATTAAACTAATGTTTATCACAAATAAGTATACCCATTTTTATGTCGCCGATGCAAATTGTTGTGGAGCATTGTTTCTTCTTTGATAAACTTTCATGGTTGTCTATTGTTTTGACATGTTTTTGGTCCATTCCTCGCACTTTGCTTGTACTAATTTCTAATCCAATAGAATATGTTGATGTCTAACAAAATCATATTTGAGAAGTCGAGGTACTAAATTAAATACATTAAAACGGGGATTAAAATGACTCCATATAATTGTTTTGTCATTAACATAAAATGTAGAAACAAGCAATTCAGACAAACGCAACCATTTCCTATTAACATTTTCCTTTGAAATCGCTTGCATGCTTGTTTGGTTAGTAAGAAGATATTAATTACTGGACCCGGTATAATTTCAGTAACATGCCTGCGTATTTAGTTACAAATACTAGCACTTTTGTATTATTGAAATATTTCTATTGGAGTCCATTAAGTAATTTGGGGATTGCAATATTTGATTGATTGCAGGCAAGAACTATCAGGCAGCCATGAACAGAAGACCAATGTGATAGACAGAGCCATTGCAGCTCTAATGTTTGACAGGCCAGATTATAGAATTTCAGAGTTTCCAAGCTCAGAAGCATTTTCCAATAACAAAGAAAGCGCAGCAGCGTCTGTCTCATGATGTTATTGAAGGATGCTTTTTCATAATGCTTCAGTACATGTTATAAAAAGAAAAAAGGAAGGAAGTCTTGCTGAAATGCCTGATGGAGACTGCAAGAGTCGATGGGAGTAGAGTGGACTTTCAAATATGAAGCAGAAATACGGTAGTAAAATCAACTGCCTAGCAGGAGTTCTTGAACTTGTATTGCTATTTCTATGACCATTTGAGATGTGAGAATGGCTGTTTTGTGTTTGTTTGAGTTGTTTTGATGTGATATATATGTTGTTACAGTTGTTAATAGCCACAATGTTTAGTTTGCAGCTGTTGAGTGTATTGAAATAGTTGCCAAAATGTTGATTTGATAGCTCTCTCCCTCTCTCTCTCTCTAGTTTTGTTGCAAATCTAAATAATATATAGAAATTACATATAATGAAGAAGATTATGATAATTTGACAAGTTGGAGTTTGCCTAACACTCTACAAATTAACATTGTAAGAAGAGAAGAGTGGCAATTCAATGATGTTCACAACTTCAAGTATTAGGCATTGAGCAAGAGAGCAAGATTAGTTAAAGCTTTTTTTCAGCTTCATTTGGAATAGCTTTCTTATATTTTTTAACAGTAAGGAAATATTTACTGACTGTTAAGATTATAATGACTCATTAAAATACCTAATAATAACTTAATAAACATATGATTTAATAAACCTGGCTACCTAAGGCCCACAGAAACCCACCAACTAATCATATTTTACTCATTATTTTTGTTTGCTTGCAATCTTGTGGCTCGGTCCATCGGTTGATGAACAATTCAATTGTTTTAGTCATTATGTTATTTAAATGATTGAATAAATGTGATTTTTTTTTATAATTCAAGATAAAAATGGAACAAATAAAAGTTATAAGAGAAAGGTTTGATCCATTCCTTATGTAATAATTCACTTGAGGGATTATTGAGGCAACCCTACCTTTTCTCCTTTCTCTCTAGTCTTATTGACCAAGTTATCTCTAGTAGGGTTTAGCTTATTTCAATGAAATAAATTTAAAACCAACATCCTTTCATATGTTTTTGCTATGTTGATGGTCTAAATAAGCAACAAAATAGCCACCAATAATGATAATCAAGAGAATGTCTCAATGCTTTAGATGAGAGAATCTTGTAATTTCTAACTTGTTTTAGCAAATGAAGAATCCTTCAATGAAGATGATCCAATGCTTCAAAGAATGCTTCTCACAAACTCCTTTTCTTTCCACAAAGGACTTGATATTTTTTGTCTTAATATCTTTTGTTCGTTATTCCACATTTGAGTATTTGGTTTAAGGGAGAGTACAATGGAGCTTCACTAGAAAGGAAAGTTCAAAGGGCCACTCAATTGATTATTTCTTTCTGTCATATATTCATCTTCCCAAGTTCAAGATGCTAGCCTTGAAATCTCATAGAAACAACTTGCTCGAGTGACCATATCACTTATTTCAAGTTTGTAATTACTTTCTTGGTGGTCATGGATGATGTAATAACACAAAATATCAAATGTATTTTAAAATGAAATGTTTGAATTCTATTTGAATTGAAGCTCTATGATGTAAAGATTGTGAGTGATGCGGCGCTAGGATTGAGAGCACAGTAAATCATCATGTTTCATAGTCAATTTTTCAAATTAAATTTTAAAAGCAATATCAATAATAACTAGATCATGATATTGATATAAAAGGGCCTAAATATACTTGACAAAATTAATTAGCTCCCTCTCTAAACACCTTAATTTTCTTGAGAAACTAGCCACCACCTCTCATTGTGAATTTTTTGTTGGATTTTCTCTCATTAAAGTCATAATGAAATCAAAATTCTTGCTTGCCATGTGTTTTCCCTTCAATGTTTGTTTGATGGTTTGCACCTTTTCTTCATGCCGAAAAATATGAACCACTAAAAAGTTATTATTTATTTGTCCATTAATTATGCTGCACATTGGCTTATTTAATGATATGATTTTTGTTTTCTCATAGCATCATGGGGTACCATGATGATATCATGACTTGAATTTTCAAATATAAAATTATTTGAAAAATTTTAAATTATCCCAATTTACCCCCTCCCTTGCTCATGGGCCCATGTCAACCAACACTCAGGTGAACCTCTAGCTTAATTGGAGTAGCTAGGCCTTAGCTAACTATAATTAGTTAAGACTAGATTAGCCTGTGAATTACTAGGATCCTAATTAATTATTAAATATAATTTGTGTACTGTTTATTGTATTTAAAAGCAATAAAAATATGATATTTTTGTTGTGTTTATGCAGTAAATGTTTAAGAGAAGGTAAAATTCACAAGTATTGAACAGTGCCATAGCGACTACATGCATAACGCCGCATCATGGACATTTAGAATACCCCAATGCCTAACTTTAACATTACGGTGCCGACCTCTTGGGAATTTCAGGAAAAGTCGGCGCCCTAGCGTAGCCAAGGTCAGCGTCGCAGCACTTCACAACGTCGTTGCGCTAGAAATCAGCACAACAACATTGGAGCCTTGAAAAAATGAGTATCAGAGCGCATATCATCGGAACAACACAGCGGTGGATCTAACATTCAAGCGCTGTAGTGCTCAACTTGTTTATCACCACGACGAATCAGTTGTCGAAACGAAAAGTCACGCCGACTTAGCCAAAAGATGTGCTGGTATAATCATTAACTGTGCGAGGTCTGCCTAGCGCTGCAGCGGAGCAATCCCAACAACATTGAGGCGCTAGTTTATTTATCCATGCCGCAACATTAATCTATTGAGCGTCACGGCACCTGAATCTGTTTTGTACTTATACAAATAGTTTTCAGCTCTTTTGTTAAGGAGTTCTATCATTTCAGTTGAGTCTTGTACTTTATAGTGTCTTCTTCTAGTTTTTCCTTAGAGTAAAGTTTAAGGGAGATTAGGGAAGTACAAGATACTTTCATTTGTGAGATCTTAGAATTTATTACGTAAGCAGTTCTATTGTGAGAAGGAGTGTGAAGAATATCAATTGATCCTTCTATGTGACATCTATCTTATTCATTCTCCAATATCTTTTTTCTTATGAATGAAATAAACATGAGTTTGCTTCCTTAGTTATTAATGTTTGGCTAAATCTCTAAGTTTTGAACTAATGATATAAACACATAGCAAGTACTAATATAGACTCTTGTGCTTTAAATTATTTCATAGATGTTTTTAATATCTCTAGTTCTTCATTTAATGCATACAATGATCATGTATGTAGTTAATATCTAGTGTAATTTATAGCCTCGATGGAAGAATATTGAAACAAATAGACATACCTAGACATACGATGCTAAACTTTCTAGGTCCTATGAAGATAGTATAATTATAGGAAGTCTTAAACCACTTTTTTCACCCTTACAAACTCAATAAAGATCTAGAGATGCATATACTCTGATCCACATCTAAAATAAAGAGTCTCATTAGGAAAACTATATTATCTTGCATTTATTAGTCCAAAATATTTTATTTTCATTAGTATCAGATTATCTTGTAAGTTTTTATTACGTGGCAAAAACTCAAAAAACATATATTTTTATATTCAGTATAATAAATTATGCATTTAAATTAAACAATAGTAGTTTAATTACAATTAAGCAGAAAACCTAAACATTTCCTCGTGGGCTTTCATTATATATAAAAAAAAATCTAAACATATATTGAAATCAAACCAAAGTAAGCAATCCACATAGTTTTCAACGTAAATAAGAGATCTGGTTGGCTTCCCCTCCAAGCGTGAAGGAAAACCAAAAGAGTCATGCACTCTTTTTTTTTTAGAGAGTCATACACTATAGTTGGTAGTTTAGGTATATAAGTCCCTTTATATTATTGCATTATAATTAGCAAGGTTTGTATCCTAAAGATATTATTATTTCTTGAAATTAGGGGTGTTAATTAAAATTTGATCAGACCCGAAATCTGACTGAACCCGATTTAGAAAACTTCAGGTTCGGGTCAACCCATTTGTCACATGGGTCGGGTTCATGTTTAAAATTCAAACATATTTTTAAAATCGGGTCGAGTTCGGGTTGACACAGAAACTCAAAATCAACTTGAAATCCCTACTACGCGATCCTGATTCTCGTGCGCGTGATGTATTGGCAGTACATCTAAACCTGCTCGCACCGCTCTCACATCGGCACCTCGTGCAGGGCTCACCTCGCCCACGAGCTTGCATCCACCATCCACACCACTTGTGTCTGCACTGCGCTTGTGCTCGAGCAGTGGAGCCCACTTCGCACTGCCCGCTTGTGTCCGCACCGCTCGCGTCCACGCTCTTGCATAGTCCAGCCCGTCCGCGTCGATCTCTCCGCCACTAGTGTCTGAACTGCTCGTCTGCTCGCGTTGCAGCGTTGGGAAGATGGAGATTTAGGTTAGCGGGTCGGGTCCGGGTTTGAATTTATATCTCATTCACAAAACCGGTTTGGGTTAACCCTTTTGGACTCAGATTATATTTGGTTTTTACCCGAATCCAATCCGAACCCAATTTTGACACTCCTGCTTGAAATAGAATTAAATTTAAGAAAATTTGATAACGAGACCGAAATATATGTGATAACGCATACTAATTAGCTCTATTCGCATACATAGAAATATGCTACATACTAGATAGTGAAAATTTTGAATTTATTTAAGATTTCAATGCTAGATGTGAAGTGAAAGGAGTCCTACTTCCTTTCGCTGACCTACAGCTAGGCCAAAAGGCTCAATAAAAGGAAGCCAAATTTTGGAGAAGATGATCATAGTGATACGCTATGTCAAACTCATGCATGATGACATGACAAACCACATCATTAACATATCTTAAAATCTTTATCATATTTAGAGGTTATAATATGATGGGAGTTATATTTGAACTTCTCCTGTTTATAACTCACCAAAATTCAAAGCAAGAGAGAAGTCATCAACCCCCCGAAGGGGATAGTAAAGAGAAAGTACATGTCCAAAGAGAGAGAAAATCATGTCTTTTTTCATTTAATGATTCTTAATATTCTTTTTGATGTTGGTCTTATAAGTAGTCATAGAATTCTATGTTGTAAGATAATATATTTTAACTTTAATTCATCAATTAGTATCACAATTAATGTTGGAGATTGTGAAAGTGAACATCAAGTGGTGCATAATTTCTAGCAATATTGGCCCTTTAGAACAGTGTTGTTTGTAGTAGTGAAAGTTTGCTTGAAATTCATGTGCATAATTCCTTTGCTTTGATTTTATAGCTTCTAATTTATTCTATGTGCTCTTGCAAGTTATAAAATATTATAGAAATCTAATTAGTTATCTCAACAAGTAACCCTTAACTACAAAACCACTTACTTGAATGCTTTTTGGTAACTTGTGTATAGATTGCAATTTTTATCTTAATACCTAATTTAGTTATCTTTTAGACTAATTAAGGTTAGTTGAAGCAATCCCTCTTCCCAAAATTTTTTTTCTTTTAATTTCTTAAGCTTCATTTTCTTAAATTTTGTAATTAAAAATTTTATACTAAAAAGCTATTTTATAAAATAGTAAGAAAATTATCCTAAAAATATCATTTAAATTTATAAAAATACATTAAAAATTTTTGTATAGCATTTTGTTTCATTACTTATAATCCTCTTAGACAAGCACTTATTGATCATAATAAGCTTATTTTTTTTTCAAATATTTGAAGACCATGTAGCTAAGATGAACAATATTGATATTGAAATTTGTTAGCATTAAAAACTAATGTAAAAATATATCCTTACAACTTGCTTAACTGACTATAATAATGCATATTCTTCTGAAGTAATAAATTAATTGATTTGGATGATTCAATTTGTAAATTAACTAAGCAGATTAATTTTAATTATACAGTTCAGAAAATTAAATTGACCAAACTATATTTCAACCAACTAAATTATATAACAATATATTGCTCCTATTTTATGTGCAAACCCTTCATTTTGGTATGGTTGTAATATGAAATTTATCTTATTCCAATTACCAAAGAACATCTCATTTAATATTGTATAAAAGTTATAATTATAAATAAATGAGTGAAGCATAAAAAATGTAGAATATGATTTATAAAAATTATTACATGTAACAACACTGATACTCGCAAGTAAAATACTTTCCTTTGATAGATTTGAAAAAAGATAGATATTGAAATATTTTAAATAGAATAATTAAATGATGTTTCTATCTTATGAATGAAAAAATACAAATAATTAAAAGAGTGAAAAAGAAAAAGAATTTATAGTAGATTTATTAGAAATTAATCCTATAAAAAAGCTTATTAATTAATTTCATGTTATTTAAGCTTCGTTTGGGACAATTTTTCTATTGATTTCTAAAATAACTTTTTAGTACAAATATTTCTACTTTAAAAAATTTTTATACTAAAAAATTACTTTAAAAAATAATAAAAAACTGCCCCAAACAAAAAAAACTTAATGTAAGTAGTTTAATAAGCACTATAATTAAATATTGACCACATTGTGAACAACTCCAGTAAAAAAATTGTGACAGTATGATTTGGAAAAAAAATTCCATCTAAAGCTAAAGCTTACAATTTCGGCATCAAAGCTTACTTCCCACTGCTATACATTAAGAATACTGTGACCTGCACATGAAAAACAAATATTGTAGTACAAAAAGCAAAGTTTATAAACTTAGGGGCTGTTTGATTGTCCGGGAAAAAAATGTAATTTAAAAAAAATATATTTTAAAATAAGTTGGATGAATATGAAACAAATACACGATATTGATTTTTTTTTGTGCAGTTTGAAGTAAAATGAATGTAAGGTAAAGTACAAAAAGATAGTAGTCGATGGACGACATTAGTAGCGGTGTGGCCAAGGACGGGTGGCCAATGATGGGCGAATGGCGGCTGTGGTGGTTGGTGGTAGATGGCCAATGGCGAGTGGCAATAGCAAGCGATCGGCGGCTTGCGGCTAGAGCAGGGTGGTCTGCGGTGAGTGGGCGTCGACTGTGGAGGTTCAGTGGTGGAGGGTGGCGATGGTCATTGTGGTCGGCAGTGACCGGTGGGCTGCAACCGGCATCAATTGCAATGAATTTCAATGTATTTGAAACTCATCCAAATCGGAGAAATTTTAAATACACAAAAAATGAACTAAATGGTGAATTTCAAATGCATCAAAATTTTATACTGCAATTGTTTTAGTTCATCAAACCAAACGCCAATATTTT
The DNA here is from genome assembly GCF_001605985.2 of Dendrobium catenatum. Lineage (NCBI taxonomy): Eukaryota > Viridiplantae > Streptophyta > Magnoliopsida > Asparagales > Orchidaceae > Dendrobium > Dendrobium catenatum. The sequence goes on along the minus strand of NW_021320019.1, from coordinate 3,427,572 downwards.
CAAAACTCCTGTGTTAGGAATACTTTACACTCCCTTCATAGACAACCAAACAGGCCCCTGATGCATTTATAACAGAAAAAAAAAATTATCAAGATGTTTGGAAATAAATTATCGAATGACAGACTTAAAATTATTAGATTTTTTTAAAATTAGTGCAACCTATGTATGAAGGATGTATAATGCACTAATCTCAAAATAGATATAATAATTTTCATATTCATCTTTTATAATTTATATTAAAATATCTTAACATAACTTGTTTCCTTTGATAGCATTGCCTCAGTCCATTGACAAACCTTGACAACGGATCATGCCGATCTCCTGCCCTATCATTTCAATACCATCATCAGAGAGTAATGTGACCCCTGATGAACTCACCGTGAATGGAAATGCTAGTGGTGGAGAGAGTGGGGATTTTGCCACCTTTATAAATTTCTGACCTGCAGTAGAGTTTTCCCAAAGAAACAGCTTTAAGTAGCATTATAAGCATGAGAAGAGGACTGCTAAAATTTTGATTACTTAAAGAACATTGAATTTTGTAGGAGAGGATGGAAGGCTAGCAACTTCAAATTTCAAACCAAAAAGCTGTATTAAACTAGACTTATATGTAGCATAAAAGATGGTAAATTTGAAATGTTACTCACCCTCAAAAAAACACAGATAGAATCAAGGAAAAAAGAAGAAGAAAACTCCATGAAAATCAAAGTTTGAAATAGTTAATGGTATCCAATGAAGACTAATTTTTCTCAAACCTACTTCGATCTATTTCTCAACACAACCCAATGCCCAAGTTGTGGAAGTGATGGATGCCTACAACACTACCATGTGCAGTTAGACTCGGGTAATGTTGATTTTAAGTCAAAAATTGGCTTGAGAAACATGACGCTCTCAGGAAATTTTAAAAAGAAATTATGAACCTACATCCACGACTACTACCATAAAAGAAAAAGATGTATAATTAGCAAATCTGAACTCCTAATTCCTAGAAGCAGATTTGTTAAATGAAACTTGGGTAAAAGCAAAGAATCATGTATGCATAACATATACAATTGTGGGCTCCAAAAATTCAGCCCCGCCCTCCGCTCGCTGCGCTTTTCTTTTTATTCGGCGAGAGAGTTTTAACAGAATAAGTTCCGGGGTAAATTTTGGAAGGCAGATGGGTTTGTAGATAAGACCCTACCCAGAGATTTCGCCCTCATTTTGCGAGGACTTTATGATCTGAGTTCTGGTTTCCTATAGGCGCAAGCCCCTATAGTTAATTACCCCTCCCAATCACGAGAGAGAACTTTCGATTAAGGCTAGTCGTCGATCAGATACGTAGAAATACATGTTATCTGGCATATAGTAGCAGCA
>NW_021320019.1:3389160-3421557 GCF_001605985.2 Dendrobium catenatum | reverse complement strand
TCAAATGATGTTGACTGTGGAATGTTCGTGTGTAAATACATGGAGAAAGCCATTCTATGAAGAAAAGTGAACTGGCTTCTTATAAAGGTTGGCAAAAATATATGCCAAAATTTAGGGCATAGTTAGGATATTTTCTTTTTCTTACTACGAAGAAGTAAAATTATTTTAACAAAAAATTTAAATTTTGTACATGAGTTGTAAATCTGAATATTTTAGTATTTAAATGTTAATATATATAGTTTTATATGTTTTGTAACTTTTGTATATTTAAAAATTTGAAGTTATATAAATTGTAATTTATTAAGAACAACCAAAGTGCACCCAAAACGCACCAAGTGCACCCAAAGCACACCAAAAGTGCACCCCAAAGCGCACCCAAACTCCATCAAAAGCGCACCGAAAGAGTACCTAAAGCATACCCAAAGTGCAATAAAAGCACACTCAAAGCGTAACAGAAGTATAGTTGAAATTCTTATAATAAATAATTATTATAAAAAAAATTCCTAATTGAAATTCAGTACTTATTACAATAAATATTCATAAGTTCCCAATTAATATTATTACAATGAAAATTCATTAAATTCAAACTTTGAGGTATTGAAATCCATCATCAATCTGGTGTACTCAGCACCCGGTTGGCTTATTGGTTGATCGATTTTATATTTCTCACTAAAATATTTAGGCATGCTTGAGAAGTTCATCTGTGTTAAATAAGAATCATCCATTATTTTTTCCCCACCAAAGGTTTCTTCTCTGTTAAAAATTACAGCTTTATTCTTAGGTATGGTATAATATAATTGACAGGTTATTAAAATTTACTCTTAGGCCACTTCTTCTTTTCCGAATGGCTTTTCAGTTTTTCATTAGATATGTCTTTAGTTCTACGCTTTAGAGGATCTTCAAATTTGCACTGCCACCTTGGGATCTTGCAACATACTTTTGATTTTTTTTTTCTTGCCACCAAGAATTAAGTATGCATTTTCAGCCATATCTTTCATTGAGGCAATAATATACTCCTCTACCTCCTCATTCCCTTGAGCTTCTATGCTCATTTGATATGAAAATCTGCTCACTTGATTTCTAAATATGAATCCCCTACTACCTTTAAAGTTATTATTTCTTTTAGCATTACCCAAGTTACCTGAAAAAATATCTTTTTGAGCCATTATTGACTATAACAGCAGTAGGTACTTCTCAAGGATTTTAGCAATATCCAACTATCTCAAAACCCTCAAACAGTGAGAACACAACAATCCCATGTTATCATACTTCATACAATTGCATTGAGTGTTACCTCTATTGTATCAAATTCAATCACCCAAGGATGATGTTGATCCTTATTCTTTATATAGTTGACTAAAAACTTTGAAGAATCAGTCAAGATGAAGTCTATACTCATTCCTCCCACACCCTATATAAATTCTTCCTCAAAAAATGAATATAGTTTTCTTGAGTAAAATTGAGCAGCTTGCTTTAATATTGAGCTGGTCTTTATCACACGAACAATTTCATACTGACTGCATTTGTACTTTTCATCCTGCTCGTTTCACTGCCAATTCACTAGTACCATTTCTAACCCAAGAAAATAATCAGTTAATGGACTTGTTGGCTTTGAAATGCCATGACACATATTATTAGTGCACTCGTTACGTTGCATGGATAAAATGCACATGCTAAAACATTCCTTATTGAAAGCTGTTGAGCACTTTCTCCTTATCTTATAAAGATCCTACAACCATTCATGGTTATGAAGGTTCCCTTCCTTAATCATTTTAGCCCATGCCTCCTCAAACACTTTCACAGAATCACACTTCCTCAAACACTTAGAAGAGTTCTTGGCTTGATTGTTACTATTGAAGATAAGTAATTTTGATGGAACCTTTTTAAAGATGTGCCATTGGCATAATCTATGACAAGTGTGAGGTAATGCTTCTTCTAATGCCCTAACCATAGCTTGGTCCTGATTAGTGAATATTATTGTTGGATGTTTATTACCTATTATTCCTACAAATGTTTTAATCAACCATGTAAAACTTTCAATTGTTTCTTCTAATAAAAAAATAACCCCTAACAAAATATTATGCTAATAATTGTTAACACCAACACATGGTGTACATACAAAATTATACTTGTTGATTAAAAAATTTAACAATCTATGATACTCATCAATTTGAACAACCCATGCGAACATGTGGTCCTCAACTTGTCAATCTTTAAATAATTGAATCAAAAAATTAGTGTCACCAAATTCAATCCTTGCTCTTTTCTCCTTCTGAATAAAATTGTAGGCATCTCTCTTAGAGAAACTAACATTCTCATATCCTCTAACTTCCTCTATAAGGTAGGCATATGCATCAATAGTTCTAATCCTTGCATCTGTCTTTGATTTTAGGACGGAAGCTTTTTCCTCAACAATATTCCTATATAATCTCAAAAGGTGTCGGTCAGCTTGGCTAGCCAATTCATGGTTGTGGGATTCAATAAATCTTTTGACATGCTAGTAACCATCTTCATCAACTGCAAACCTCACCATAGATGGACAACTGATTCTAACATCTGGTTTAGTAAATTTCTTTCTCGAATTCAGATCAATACTTTTTTTTTTTAAACTGGCTTTTGAATAGACAAAGTCCTTGTATTTTATCTTCCTAGAATTTGGCTAGAAACTGCGATGATCCTTTCGGATGCTAAAGCCATTATCATGGGCATAGGTACAATAACATTCATATGCTTCTCTCCCATCTTTATAAACAGCCTAAAATTAGAAGTAAAGATTACAAAGATCAACCAAAGCGCAACCAAACCACAACAAAAGTGCACCTAAAGTGCACCAAAAATGCACCTGAAGCGCACCTAAAGTGCACCTAAAGCGCACCCTTGTTCAAGATAAAGGAGAATGACAGTGAAATTCTCAGGGAATTGACATAAATCAAGTTGACAGAACCAATATAAAAAATAGATTTACAATTTCTTTTCTAATTTTTAGTTAATTGCAATCTCATCACGTGCATAGCTTTTGTTAAATTATTGTTAATCTTATAAAAACATTATATATATATATATATATATATATATATAATGTTTTTATAAGATTAACAATAATTTAACAAAAGCTATGCACGTGATGAGATTGCAATTAACTAAAAATTAGAAAAGAAATTGTAAATCTATTTTTTATATTGGTTCTGTCAACTTGATTTATGTCAATTCCCTGAGAATTTCACTGTCATTCTCCTTTATCTTGAACAAGGGTGCGCTTTAGGTGCACTTTAGGTGCGCTTCAGGTGCATTTTTGGTGCACTTTAGGTGCACTTTTGTTGTGGTTTGGTTGCGCTTTGGTTGATCTTTGTAATCTTTACTTCTAATTTTAGGCTGTTTATAAAGATGGGAGAGAAGCATATGAATGTTATTGTACCTATGCCCATGATAATGGCTTTAGCATCCGAAAGGATCATCGCAGTTTCTAGCCAAATTCTAGGAAGATAAAATACAAGGACTTTGTCTATTCAAAAGCCAGTTTAAAAAAAAAAAGTATTGATCTGAATTCGAGAAAGAAATTTACTAAACCAGATGTTAGAATCAGTTGTCCATCTATGGTGAGGTTTGCAGTTGATGAAGATGGTTACTAGCATGTCAAAAGATTTATTGAATCCCACAACCATGAATTGGCTAGCCAAGCTGACCGACACCTTTTGAGATTATATAGGAATATTGTTGAGGAAAAAGCTTCCGTCCTAAAATCAAAGACAGATGCAAGGATTAGAACTATTGATGCATATGCCTACCTTATAGAGGAAGTTAGAGGATATGAGAATGTTAGTTTCTCTAAGAGAGATGCCTACAATTTTATTCAGAAGGAGAAAAGAGCAAGGATTGAATTTGGTGACACTAATTTTTTGATTCAATTATTTAAAGATTGACAAGTTGAGGACCACATGTTCGCATGGGTTGTTCAAATTGATGAGTATCATAGATTGTTAAATTTTTTAATCAACAAGTATAATTTTGTATGTACACCATGTGTTGGTGTTAACAATTATTAGCATAATATTTTGTTAGGGGTTATTTTTTTATTAGAAGAAACAATTGAAAGTTTTACATGGTTGATTAAAACATTTGTAGGAATAATAGGTAATAAACATCCAACAATAATATTCACTAATCAGGACCAAGCTATGGTTAGGGCATTAGAAGAAGCATTACCTCACACTTGTCATAGATTATGCCAATGGCACATCTTTAAAAAGGTTCCATCAAAATTACTTATCTTCAATAGTAACAATCAAGCCAAGAACTCTTCTAAGTGTTTGAGGAAGTGTGATTCTGTGAAAGTGTTTGAGGAGGCATGGGCTAAAATGATTAAGGAAGGGAACCTTCATAACCATGAATGGTTGTAGGATCTTTATAAGATAAGGAGAAAGTGCTCAACAGCTTTCAATAAGGAATGTTTTAGCATGTGCATTTTATCCATGCAACGTAACGAGTGCACTAATAATATGTGTCATGGCATTTCAAAGCCAACAAGTCCATTAACTGATTATTTTCTTGGGTTAGAAATGGTACTAGTGAATTGGCAGTGAAACGAGCAGGATGAAAAGTACAAATGCAGTCAGTATGAAATTGTTCGTGTGATAAAGACCAGCTCAATATTAAAGCAAGCTGCTCAATTTTACTCAAGAAAACTATATTCATTTTTTGAGGAAGAATTTATATAGGGTGTGGGAGGAATGAGTATAGACTTCATCTTGACTGATTCTTCAAAGTTTTTAGTCAACTATATAAAGAATAAGGATCAACATCATCCTTGGGTGATTGAATTTGATACAATAGAGGTAACACTCAATGCAATTGTATGAAGTATGATAACATGGGATTGTTGTGTTCTCACTGTTTGAGGGTTTTGAGATAGTTGGATATTGCTAAAATCCTTGAGAAGTACCTACTGCTGTTATAGTCAATAATGGCTCAAAAAGATATTTTTTCAGGTAACTTGGGTAATGCTAAAAGAAATAATAACTTTAAAGGTAGTAGGGGATTCATATTTAGAAATCAAGTGAGCAGATTTTCATATCAAATGAGCATAGAAGCTCAAGGGAATGAGGAGGTAGAGGAGTATATTATTGCCTCAATGAAAGATATGGCTGAAAATGCATACTTAATTCTTGGTGGCAAGAAAAAAAAAATCAAAAGTATGTTGCAAGATCCCAAGGTGGCAGTGCAAATTTGAAGATCCTCTAAAGCGTAGAACTAAAGACATATCTAATGAAAAACTGAAAAGCCATTCGGAAAAGAAGAAGTGGCCTAAGAGTAAATTTTAATAACCTGTCAATTATATTATACCATACCTAAGAATAAAGCTGTAATTTTTAACAGAGAAGAAACCTTTGGTGGGGAAAAAATAATGGATGATTCTTATTTAACACAGATGAACTTCTCAAGCATGCCTAAATATTTTAGTGAGAAATATAAAATCGATCAACCAATAAGCCAACCGGGTGCTGAGTACACCAGATTGATGATGGATTTCAATACCTCAAAGTTTGAATTTAATGAATTTTCATTGTAATAATATTAATTGGGAACTTATGAATATTTATTGTAATAAGTACTGAATTTCAATTAGGAATTTTTTTTATAATAATTATTTATTATAAGAATTTCAACTATACTTCTGTTACGCTTTGAGTGTGCTTTTATTGCACTTTGGGTATGCTTTAGGTACTCTTTCGGTGCGCTTTTGATGGAGTTTGGGTGCGCTTTGGGGTGCACTTTTGGTGTGCTTTGGGTGCACTTGGTGCGTTTTGGGTGCACTTTGGTTGTTCTTAATAAATTACAATTTATATAACTTCAAATTTTTAAATATACAAAAGTTACAAAACATATAAAACTATATATATTAACATTTAAATACTAAAATATTCAGATTTACAACTCATGTACAAAATTTAAATTTTTTGTTAAAATAATTTTACTTCTTCGTAGTAAGAAAAAGAAAATATCCTAACTATGCCCTAAATTTTGGCATATATTTTTGCCAACCTTTATAAGAAGCCAGTTCACTTTTCTTCATAGAATGGCTTTCTCCATGTATTTACACACGAACATTCCACAGTCAACATCATTTGATTGAGATGGAATTCCACGAAAAATTTGTAAATTCCATTTTGTTATATCGTTTGTAAAAGATCCTTTAGTATCTTTATGCAGGGATTTTATCTGAACGAATAAAACTTTTATTTTATTTTATATTCATATTGAGAAAAAAATAAGATGCTTAAATTTTGGATTTAACTTACAACTTTATAATATATATCCTTGTGTTCAGGATTTTGTAAGGGATCATATAATTTACAGACTTTCTCTTTCAACCTGCCTATAATAAGTACCTAATGCTTTTTGAAAATTATGGGTTGAATAATAAGACTGCTTTCTTTAACAAAATCAGGATTAATGTGTGGGATGAACATTTCAAAATATTGATTGTATTACCTATATAACTATAATAAATAGCAATATAAGAAAACTAATGCGATAAATAGATATAAATAATAATTATATTTACCATGTGCAATGGAGAAATGTATAAGTAGTGTTGAAATTTCTTTGTCATTAGCCTACTCTTCTCTAATAACAAACAAGCAAAGCATTTACTTGGTTGTCTCCGAAAAAAAGATTTATGAGCAGATCATTAATATATGTTATGTTTATTGTTATGTTACCAGAAGCAAATATTATGTCATCCTTACAAAAAAAAAAAACAAAAATTAAAGCGCAACAAAAGCATAACAAAAGATCAACAAAAACGCACCTAAAGCCCACCCAAAGCACAACAAAAGCATACCCAAAGTACACCCAAATCATATCTAAAATGCAACGAAAGTGCACACAAAATGCACCTAAAGCCCACCTAAAGCCCACCCAAAGCGCACACAAAATGCACCTGAAACATTCATTTATAAAACTTTGTTGCTGAGTAGTTAGGAAATCTTTCCCTGGATATTCCATTTAATGCTGTGAAGTTTGAGGTTCAATTTTTACATTATTAACAGAAATAACCTCTTTGATCTTCATTAATACCTCTAGTCTTCCAGTTTATTTATTGTCATTATAATCTTTTTTTCTTTTTTATTTTTATAGTTGGTATTGGATGATCTGCTTGGAAGAACTCTATAATAGCTCAACTTTTGATGTGCTTGGTGGTTGAATAATATCTGTATTGGCTACTGGTGGAGGAGGAACATCAATTATGGGTGATGGTGAAGGAAAATCTTTATTGGGTGATGGTAGGGTAAAATCTTTAATGGGTGATTCTAGAGGAAGATCATTACTGGGTGATGGTAGTGGAAAAGCTATAGTTCTTAGTTTTTTATTGATTGTATACTTGAGAAAGATGTAGCTATATAAGGTTTATTAGGATTATATTCACATTTGGTTAGATGGTCCGTGAATTTGTATTGTAAAAAATTTATAGTTGCTTCAAATTTTTCTAAATTGTCTTCAAGTTGATCTACTTTTCTGTCCAAATTCTATTCAATTCTATTACACATATTTTGCAATGCTTCCAGTTATTAATTTTGAATAGTAGACCAATCTTAAGCTTTTACAAGAGGTGGCTCACTAGAAGATCGAGTAGCAGGTTGAGTAGGCGGCTGAGGAAAACTTTGAGGTGATTCTTGATGAGGAGAATGGGGAGAGGGAGGTGGAGGGGTGTGACTTTTTTTGTTGTGGTGAATAAATTTTGTGGGAATACTGATGAGGTCAGATTTTTAGATTTTTAATTTCATTTAAGTCAGCCCTGAATTTTTTTGCTTCTTCATTTGTAACATTCTATAATATAAGATAAATCTGCAAAAAATTTAAAACTAATATTAGGAAATATTAGGTTGCACTTTAGGTGCGCTTTATGTGCATTTTAGGTGCGCTTTAGCTGTGCTTTAGTTGTGCTTTAATTGTGCTTTAGATGTGCTTTAGTTATGCTTTAAATATGCTTTAGGTGCATTTGGATTTAAAAAAATAAATAATTTAGTCTTAAAACATACTTCTTTTTCCCCAAAAATTTAAATAAGGTGGTAGTATTATCTTGGGTAGGAATATTTTAGTATTCTCCTCCCATCTAAAAAAAATGTGATCTTAATTCTGGATTGGATGATTTATTTAATGAAAAGTGTTCTTAAAAAAAAAGTATAATACCACACATAAAACATTATAAATTAACATTAAATACCTTTATGGGAGGAAATAAAAGTAGTAGAGGAAACTTATCAGTAGGAGAGAAAAAAAACCATTGATGTAAACCAATAGTTTTTCTATTGCAAACTTGTCAACAATTTTATCAAATTCCTTGATCATGAAATTATTTAAACATGAAGCCCAATTGATAGAAGAGAACTCATTTACATTATTTGATATAGAAATGAGCCTTCTAAGAATTTTATGGTTATCTAGTGGAAAAAAAGATTTGATAATAAAAACATTATAAAGGTCTTTAACTTAGTAGCATTATCAATTAATCATCTAATTTTGTTATTTAAGTTTTATTTCAGTTGATAGAGGTCCAGTGAGTGGTTCAATCTTCCATTTGATATCATCATCTCTGTTAGACAAACATGTGAGAAAATTTTTGTTTAATTGACCAAACATATTATATTTAAAGTAATATATATATATATATATATATATATACCCATAATTCCTTATTCAAAATCTAACATGTCAGTAAAGCAACCTCATCAGTAGTGAATTTAAGTAAATGACCATTCACAATGAAGCCTTCATCAGCAGAGTTCCAAAATTTTAGAATCTCATATAAAAGAGGTATATACTACTGGAATGCTGGAAACTTCAAAAATTGATAAATATTCAAATTCCTCAAAGTATGCTCAATTTCTTCATCAATTATCTCAACAAAAGCATCCTAATTTTTTTTGAATGTTGTAACATAGCATCGAGAAGTAACTAGCCTTTGATACAACATCTAAAAAAAAGAATTATAAAAGGGAATTATGAAGAGCACAAACAAAGAGCAACTAAAGTGTAAATAAAGCGCACTTAAAAAGCACTTAAAATGCAACTAAAGCGCAGATAAAGCGCACCTAAAGTGCACCTAAAGTGAATCTAAAGTGCACATAAAGCGCACCTTAAACGCATATAAAGCACAAACTAGAGCGCACATTAAGTGCAACTTAAAGCTTTCACATCATAAGTTTTTTTCATTTATGAAGAAGATTGAAATATAGAACATAATTATTTTAATATCACATTGAACAAACTAGTATGTATGAAATTAACACTAAATCCTAAAAAAATAAAATATCACATAAAGTGTAGCAAATGCATAATATAGGCACAACAAAGGCACAACATTACCTTTTCTTAAATGCAGAAGTACTCCAACGTCGTCATCTACCACTGGGAAGAAGGTATTGCATAACGAAAATGCCAAAGGATTGAAGAACCGCATGAGTTCGAGGGTAGAGAATGAGAGAGAAGTGAAAATGTCGGGTGAAAAGTAAAAATGATTGGTTTCCATTCTTGTATTTCTATATTCAAACCATTTTTTGGTTAGTGGGTCGGGTTGATCGAGCTGACAAGACATAAAGAAAAAAATTTATATTAAAAAAATTGCAAATGTATACATCCACATTTCATGTTTTTATTGGTGTCCTAATGCAAAGATAGGTCAAGTCACCAGACCTAATAATTTTTCTCTAGGGAGATATGTTCTTCTGCTTTATAGGGTAATAAAGAACACTTTCTACACCACTTATCTATGAAGAAGCCTACTTCTTCTTACACTCAACATGATAGAGATACAACCCCTCACCTCCTCAGCTAAACCAAGAGTCTCCCACACACTCTCCAAAGCTCTTTTTCCAAAGAAATCTCATGCATAATAATATGAGGAATAAGAATATAATACAACCTTATGCACTTCTCTGAGAAAGATCACTTGAGAACACCGTTCCAAGAAATCTCCCTCATTCTTTCCAATCTCTATTTATAAGAAGGAACTTTATGAAGAATCCTTTGTTTATCTCTCATGTCATTTCTAAAGCTAAGTTTTTATAAAATATCTTTATAATAACCCCTTAAAATCTCTATACGTAAACTTTTTAGGTTGATTGCATGAATATATCATACATTATAATATGTTCAAGTAACCAACTTAAAGAATAGGATCGTCCTATTAAAATGAGGTTCATCCAAAAAACACTTTATTCATTTAGACTGTATGATTAAGATCATATAGTACAAAATTATTTTTTATTAGACTCCATCATCTAAGGTTCCAAAATAGGAAAATTTTTAATAAAGATGAAAAAAGTTTATATTGTAAAAATAGGTTCGACCAATATGATTAGTTCAAATTTATCTTTGATTATTTTTGAAAATATAAAAAAATTGTCAATTCTAATTTGAAATGACTAATTGTCCAGAATGATATGGATCGTATAATGCAATTATTTATATGATTATTAAATTTTAAATTTATTTTAATTAATGCCACTTGATTATCATAAATTACAAAACTGCCATTTCTATCATATAGTATGATTGAAATCACATAATACGATGAATTAGAGAATCGAGTGTTTTAATTAACTTTTGAGTTGCTTATTTCTAATTTCACTCTTATTTGTGTGTATGGTTGTTAAACACACAATATACTTGAAATACAAGCAGACTTAAGAAAAAATAAATAAATAAACTGACACAATTTATGCCATGGTCTTCTTTCTTTGACTGTCTTCTCATTTTTAATTCCATAGCTTCATTAAGTCCTCTTCTTGATTCCAACTCCTAAGTGCTAAGTATTGCTATCTTTTAATAACTTGAACATATAACTAAACTTTTGATTAGTATAACTAATAATTTTTATGATCATCAAAATCCAAGTGTACACCAAGCTCATGGGATCCAACATAATGTATGTTCAAATCTATGATATAATATATTTGCATCATAAATTGGAGAAATTATTGATAAAAATCACTTTTAAACCACCACCATTAGGCAAATGCCAATCGCCTAGGAAATCTTTTGGTTGGGTGGGCTTTTTAGGTCAATTTAAGTAACATCAATTGATTTCATGATCAATTTTTTAAGTGTTATAATTCACATGATCAATTTCATAGAAACACATGCATTATAATAACATGTGCATCGTACTTAACTCATATAAGACTTATATTACAAAAGTACAATTAGGTTGTTATATCTAATATAATTGTCCCAAGGCTAACCAAGAGGGGAGGGTGAATTGGTAATTTAAAAAATTCTATTGGAAATATTAAAAATGATTTAATATTTGTTGCACTGCAATAGATTCTCACAAAAAATTTTCAACCACAGAAAAATAAAAATCCAATAAAATAAATGTGCAATAAAAAGTAAAGACAAAAGAATACCAAATTTTGTAGTGGTTTGGTCCAACTAGACCTATGTCCATTGCCATAAGACTCCTTCAGGTATTGCATTATATCAAAGTGACTCTCCTTTTTCTCCCACAGCAAGGAAGAGAATCCCTTACAACAACCACTCTTTCACCAACCCCGGTGTGGTAGAGTACCGAAATCCTTTCTCACCCTCTTGGTGATGGTAGAGAACAAGCATCCTTTCTCACCCTCCACGTGATGACAGAGTACCAACATCCTTTCTCACCCTCTTAGTGATGGTAAAGAACCAGTGTCCTTTCTCATCTTTCTGATGAAAGTAGAGTGCCGAATCATCTCCGAAAATCTTCTCTCAAGAGTCTTCAAAGAAGTAGGGCAGCGATATGAAGAACACACAAAGAGATCCTCACCTTTGGGCAACCTTGTGAACCCCTCACAATTTCCATTTACAAGATCTCTCAAACTTCAGTCCCAAACACTCTCGCAAAACACTCTCTTTTTCACTCTCAAGAGAAAATTCACAGTAATATGATTAGAAAATTAAGTGTTAGTTTTTTAGGACACAAAGATGTAAAAAATTGAAAATTTCAAGTTGAATGTACTCAGATCGTATAGTTCAATCATACTTTGTATGTACGAATAGTTCAAAAATCCATATAAAATCCTATACTAACTTATTTTTGTACTATATCAGTCGTATGTAAGAACTGATATCAAACAGTACAAACAATTCAAATATGAACAAGTTCGTCCGGTACGATAATGTATGAACCCATTTCATACAATGTGAATCATCTATACAAATGCTATTTCATATAGTATGAATAGTTTAAACAAATTATGCTTCATATGGTACAAATATGGATGAACCCACCCATTTTGTATTCTAGACATCGTCTGTACGAATCCAATATCGTACAGTACAAATAGTTGAAAAAAATTATGTGTTTTCATGGGACAAACTGGTACACACACATTTTGTAGCCTGGATATTATTTATACAAACCTCACTTCATACAATACGATCAGTTGAAGACATGGTGAATTCATTCAGGATGAACTACTACATATCCATTTCATACTCTAGATGTCGTATGTACAAATCCAACTTTGTATAGTACGAACACTTCAAAGGAAAATTTTCAAGGCATGGTTCAATTAACTTCATTCTATAGGAACTATCATATCAAGTTGTCCAATATGATTTAAGAATTATACATTACGATTAGTTTTAAAAACTTAAGTTTTGACTCACTCCCCCAATGTGTATGTGCATGATTACCCAATTACATTCACACTCTCTAAGACTAAAAAAAATAGAAAAAATTATAGACTTCATTTACAAGAAACCCTAATTTAATTTGTCTTGAAGTCTTTGGCAGTCTAGAGTATGATTTTTTTGAAATGTTATTACACACATACAACACAAAAAAAATATTTCTAATATATGTTAGGAGAAATAATAATCAACTTGATAATATTTTGATATCATAAAAAACTCATATGATATAAAAACATAATTTTTAAAATCTAAGATGCATCATTCTAAAATCACAACTTATGTCTCAAACATTGACTATAAGATTTATTCCACAAAATCCATTCTTACTTTATTCATCGTCATAGTAGACCTACATCATAACCTCCATTAGAATCATAGTCATTTTTTGTCAGTAATATTACAACTATCTTTGATCGCACTTCAACCACTGCCTATAGCTTTCAATGAAATTTAAAATTATAAAAATTAATGTCACTTGATTATCATTAATTACAAAATTATCAATTCTATCATACGATATGATTGAGATCATACAATACGATCAATTACAAAATCAAGTTTTTGAATTAACTTTTGAGTTGCTTATTTTTACTTTTGCTCTTGTGTGTATGCTTGATTGCTCAACCCACTATATACCTGAAATACAAAAATCTCAAGAAAATAAAAAATATAAACCAACACAATTTCTTCGATGATCTTCTCATTTTTAATTCTTTAGCTTCATCAAGTCCTCGTCCTAATTCTATCTCCCATTTGCTAAGTATTGGTATCTTTACTTGGCCTAAAAGATTAATATAAAAATCAATATCTTGCACATATAATTAAACTTTTGATTAGTATAAATAATAATATTTGTGATCTTCAAAATCTAAGTGAATTCCAGGCTTATGGGATCAAACATAAGGTAAGTTAAAATCTATGATGTAATATTTTTGTATCATCAATTGGAGAATTTATCGATAAAAAAATCAGTATTAAACCAACACCATTAGACAAATGTCAATCGACTACAAAAGCTTTAGGTTGAGTTGGCTATCAAGATCAAATAAAATAACATTAGTTGATTTCAATGTCTATTTTTAAGTGTTATAATCCTCATGATCAATTTCATAGAAACACATTAATTGATTAAGGCGTGCATCGTAGTTGACTCCTATAAGACCTATACTAACATCATAACTTATGTCGCAAACATTTCTTATAAGATTTATGCCACAAATGCAATTCTATTCATCACCATAATGGACCTACGTACGTCATAACCTCCATTAGCTTCATAATCATTTTTCATCAATATTATTGTAACTATCTTGGATGGCACTTCAACCATTGCCTATAGCATTCATTAAAGGGCTCACTCTCACTTGATGACTAATATATGTCATTAAAAAGGCTATAAGAATCAATATCACACTTCTAGCTTAATTTCTAACCTAACTTTTTTTTTTTTTTTTGAAAACTTCGATGGGGACTTGGCTAACCCTCATTAACCAACCATTTATGTATAGTTACATAAAGAAAAGAATGACAAAGGGAATAGCTTATGTAGGTTGAAGGTGGGTAAACCAAGGTATCATAAATATGAAAATACAAGAGAAGTTATTATTAAATGAAGAATAAAAAAATAAAAGAGATACAAATAATATTTATTGGAATTACCCAAATAATCTTAATTGGAGGAGATCATCATGTTTCACCATTTGTTGTATACAAGAAATGCCATAAATTATTTTAGCAAAATATATATTTTAATACAGCTCCATTAGGGGAGGACTTCTCATGCTTATTATTGCTTAATATTTTGTTTATGCTTCATTGGAAGAAGAATAGATATAAAAAAAATATTTTATGATCAATACCTTTTCGATTAGTCCACCCTTAATTGAAAATAATAATACATAATCTTTAGATATGATATGTCATCAAAAATTTATCTTGAATGGGCATGAATCTCGAGGCAAAAATCATGTTGGAAACTTTAAAAATTAATTCTGGGACCATTTGTACTCCGATTTCAATAAACTTATAGTTAAACTGAGTATCTCAAAAATATGAACCCAATGACACCAAACTCAATTCGAGCACCAATGGGTTCAAATCGAAGGCCCAAAGTGTTGTTGAAAGGTTCAAACCATGATTTGGATTGCCAAACGATTTCCAAACATGACAATCTTATAGTCGAATCGAGCATCTCGTCGAGACAAATCCAACAAGCCCAAGATCTCCAAATTTTGATATCATTAAGACTTTCAAAAATCTGACAATTGGTCCATAATCAAGGAATTCAGTATCAGTCGTTCATTCAAACCACTCCAAATTTACCCTCAATCTTCCTCCTATTTACTAGCCATGCCATACTTAGAAAACTATAAATAACCCATCATTTCTCTTAAGTAGGGACCAAAGTAAGAAGAAGAGAGTAGAAGAAGAGGAGGGAATAATATCCTCCTCGACAATCGTTGGAGTTCCGCTCGAGTTTCAAGTGACGCCGGAGTTCCGCCCAACTTTCAAGTTACGCCAAATTTCCGCCCAACTTTCAAGTGACGCCGGAGTTCCGCCAAACTTTCAAGTGGCACCAGAGTTCCTCCTGACCTTTAAGTGACGTTGGAGTTCTGCCCAACTTTCAAGTGATGCTGGAGTTCTGCCCAACTTTCAAGTGATGCTGGAGTTCCACCCAACTTTCAAGTGATGTCAGAGTTCCACCCAACTTTCAAGTGGCACCAGCGTTCTGCCCGAATACCATCTAATGTCAGAGTTCTCCCTGGCTCCTGACTAACATAGAACTCCTACCAGATGCCGGACCTCCGCTCATTACCAGATTTCTACCCCAAGCTGGACTTCTGCCCATCATCAGACTTTCAGCGGACATCTATCTGATGCTAGAATTATATCCATTTATGGGCTTGTACCTTATGCCATCCTTCTGACCTCTGTTGTTAGACAACGATCCTTTTGATCTCTATCACCCACCGAGTATAGTGTTTTCGACTTACGTCACCCATCGATTATAGTCCTTTCGACCAAGCGAGTACATCAACAAGGATTCTTATTGTTTTCACCATGTAAAACATTACATATATGATGTAAATTTATTTACATCAAGCCAATGCCTTCCCCCAATAAAGGGCCTCATTTGTAATCAATGCAAATACTAGTGGATTCATTCAAACTAGGCTAGACCCCGTGGTTTTTCCCCCTTTTCAGGGGTTTTCCACGTAAAAATCTTGGTGTCTCTTATAAATGCTACACCCTCTCTATTTATCTGATTGTGTGATGGATCTTCGTACAAAGTTGAGAAGTTAAACTTTATATTTCTTTACCGCCATGAATATTTCAGGATGCAACAAGATAGAAGATATTTTTTTCTATTTTTGCACAAACAAAATTAATATTTAGATTTCTTTTCCAATCTTACGATATAATCATACTAGAAATCTACTTATTCCATAATGAATATGACAGTATAATTTTTTTATCAATAAGATTTTTTTTTTCATAAACTGATGATTATCACGTCCTATTTATAAATGAATTATTAGGATGATAAACATTATTTTTTTAATTTATATGATGGCAATTTAACTTATAAGGTAGTTTAAAATAATCTAAGATAATTAAAATTTATGCCTACAAAAATTAGATTTCTACCATAACCTATTTGTTCTGCATTATATTCCACCATTCTTCACAAAACATTGCCCTTGAAGTTTAAATTTCGTGTGGTGGGTTGGCATAACATTGCTTTAATAATAAAAGGAAAGGGCTAAGTGAAAGAAAAAACATAAAATAATTAAAGAAAAGAAAGAAAGAAGAAAAAAACAAATATTGGAAGAAAACAAAGATAATCTAAATAGGTAACATTAAATTAACATAAAAAATCCTAATTATCATCCGAAATACTTTTCTAAGAAAGTTTGATACCAAAATTTGAGAAAGAAAAGAACAAATCTTAAACAAATCAATGAAAAACATAATTTTGAAGTAATTTTTCAAAGAGGGTTAACACACCAAAGAATTAAGACAAAATATCAATCAAGTACTTAAGGAGGAAAAAGAAAAAAAGAAAAAAAAAGAAAAAGAAAAAGAAAAAGGAAAAAAATACGTAAGGTAGAAAAGAAATCTAAAATACTATGAAGAGAAAATAATCATGAAGATGAATTTAGAAGAACAATTAATAACATAAAAAATGATCATAATGAGATGAAGTAGTCACCAAAATAGTACAAGTTCAAGAATATGAAAAATCCACATTCAGCAGTGATCACTATAGGAAAATAAAAAATTTGAGCTTGATGGGCTTCTCGTTACTGGAACCTAATCGATGGCCCGTTGTCCGAGCATGATTGCCTTCCTGACCGACTGCCCACACTTGCCTTACCGTCTGACTTCCAGAGCCTTCATGATCGGCTGCTCGAGCATGATCGCCCGCTAGTTCCTATGTGATTGCAGCCCATGCCTGACCGGCTGCCCCCTCCCGCTTGACCAAACTGCCTATGCAACATGATCTGCCTGGGATTCAAACCTGCTTGTCTTGCAAACCAACCCTTTTCCCACTCTACCACGGAGATAAAATGCAATAGAAAACCTTTTTTATTTATTTATATATCTACGCTTGCAGGAGATTTTTGATGGAAATTTTCACCGCAAATTTGGGGCAGAAATTTCACCTCAAATCCACCGCAAATCCATCACTCAAAAAAATCTTCAAAATTTTTTGTCACTAATTAGTCACTATTTTTTACAAAAAAATAATACCCCATAGATTTGTAACTTTCTTGTAGTGGGTGAAATGGAAGAGCTACCTATGATCGAAAAATGTTTAAGATGTTTGAGATACAATCATAACAAGAAATTGGAAAGGTATGCAAAAAAAATAAGAATTGTAACTATAAAACTAAAAATTATTATGCAGAAAATTAATTAAAAAGGAGTTTGATGTTTCAATTATGTAAACTATAGTGAGATAAAAAATGATTATTGAATTATATAGAAGACAAAAGGAGTGGGAGAAAAGGAAAAGAGAGAATGAGAAGAAGTATAATAGAAGAATAAAGTAGTTTGGGTCAACTTTGAGAGTCTCTCAGTTCATCATCATGTTAAAGAGTGGAGGAAAAACTTTGCGTTATGGCTAGAGACAAAGAAAATGACATCAAAAGGTTTGTTCAGCATTAAAATGCATAATAGAATCCATATGCAATATTAACTTATTTTTTAGGCATTTTTCCCCTAAAGCTTGAGACCTATTTTATCCTTATTAAATAGTCCCCTTGGTCACAAGGACTCATCTATTATGACTCTCATTTTGACCAAGCGCACTAAGTGCCCAAAACTTATATCAAGGACATCCTCAACCCAACTAAACGCATTTGGATTTTCGTACTATCAATCTCCTCTGTTTATCTACTCATTTATCATATACACCTAATATAATTATTATGTTTAACACATCTTAGAAATAGGACTCGAGCCCTCCTCTAAGCTAGTTTAAACAAGTACACATTTCAAACCATTATACAAAATGTGGGGAAAAAACATAATTCAAAAAGAAATTATTTTTATAATTAAATATTATATTATAAATATATACCATCTCGAAAGATAGAAATGATATTCTATGTTAGTATTAAAAATTAAATTTTATTTTTTAATAAAATATCAACATACATAGAGATTTTCCTCTATCTTAGGTAAGTAAGATAAGTTTATTTTAATTTAGGGGATAGAAAAGATAACTCCATATGGTTAATTATATGCCGAAAGAAGTGAATCTCTTAAAATACTCTCAATTAAAGTAGGAAAAAATATTTTTGAAATTTTAAAGTTTAAGATAATGATGATATTTTTAAATTTTAAAGGAGAATTCTTCAAAGTTGAAAAGTTATTTTCTTTTAGGTTAAATGATGAGAAGTAGGGAGCACTGGATTTTGAGAAACTCAAAAGTGCTCTAGATTATCCTATATTGGGCTTCATAGTTTTGTGATTGAAATTTTATCTTTGATTTTACCTTTTATTATAATTATGAGGCTTTTTTTAAAGGAAACCCACAGTCTTTAAAGGTGAGTGGCCTATGCATTCATTAGAAAAATAATTACACAGTCTTTAAAGGGAACTCAAGCTCACTACTGCTCAGAACAGCTACAAAAATAAAAACAAAAAACCTAAGAGCTCGAGTTCCCTACTAAGAAAAAATACAAAACAACGTAGGTGAATTCTACGATGCACAAGAGCGAGCACCCAAAAAAATAGAAAGTGACAAGAAACAGTAGTCGGCTCCAGCTTCCCCACCAAGAGATCATCACAACGATCACCAGCACTAAGCACATTATGCAAAATAGGATAATACATAGAAAAATCATAACAAAAATAATAGTTATAGATAAAACAATGAAAACACCAATAATAATACCAATAACCACCAACCGGAAAGCAATCAGGACAATGAGGGGACCACGCCATAATCCACAACCTAAAATATATATAAGAAGACATAAGAAACATATCACTAAATCACTTCCACATAAACGAGAGATAGGCAGCCAAAACCATATCACCCAGCCAACAAGAGGACACCTGACTACCCGGGTTAGTATTAAGAGCTATCAAAGTACCAAGGAAAACCAAGCTCCAAAAAACCTGATAGTGCCAACAACAAAGTTGAAAAGACCCTAAGAAAACCAACAAGTGTTAATGATAATAGCAACCAAACAACCCCAAACATGCTGACGGGCAGCACCAAAGAATACCCAGGAACAAGCCAACAACACCACATCAGAGAACCCATTATACCAGGAAACTGACACCCAACAGGCCTCAAAATGCCTTAAACAAACACCAAAACCATGGCATCAGATAGGAATATTGAAATGATCATAAATAGACTCAAAAAATTCCAGCCAAGTTAAAGGAATAGCAAATTGATCCCAAAAACCAAGCAGCAAGTCAAACCACTCAAGAAATAAGATCCAACAGTCCAGGCAACTAAAATATATAGGATGGAAAAAACACAGCTAGATAACCAGCAATAAACCAACACCCACAACACCATTAAACATTAACATAAGTTAAACTAATCTTATCCATTCTTAAAAGACCTTTCAAAGGAACAAGAATATTAGAAATTAAGAAATCAGCCATGGAATCCAAGCAATACCCCCACCTGGCAATCCAATAAGTACAAGCATTGTACTCTTGAACAATAGAAAAAGAGCAGTTCAACAAGCTCAATAAGTTCTTAATGTCCCTCCTCAAAAAAAAAAAGGCATAAGAAAAAACCGTATCATCCACAGTGTTAAAAGACTAAAAGCATTAATTAGAATCAACCTCAATAAAATTATTAATGAGATCAAGAGAGAAATAAAGTCGTAGACCATGGAGAATCGCATAGGTAGTAGCAATGTTGGCATCACAATTAAGTAAAGGACCAACAAAAGCCAAAATAAAATTAGCATTAGAATCTCTGATGATTCCACCATAGACCACATTAGAATCTATGCTACACCATCGATATTCAGCTTATAAGAGTTGAAAGGAGGCTTAATCCAATAAATAAATGTAGATCTTTAAGAAGAATATTCACCTCCAACTTAATACCTAAATCAGCCGTAATAGAGAAATAATTTTTGAAGTTCTTGACAGAATGCAACTTAGCAGAATAAAGTGCCACCACCTTATCTTTAACATTTTGAATAATTCTATGGTGGTTCATCCATTGAAAGAAGAGTTATTCCTATCCATCCATAGATACCAAAAGATAAGGGAATGAATGACATTTCTGATATGACCTTTGGACTTAACAAACCAATAGCTAAACAAAGCTTTAATAGAAACTTTAGCATTAAAATAATTTAAATGGAAATTAACATCAAAATAAGTTCAAGTTTTGACTGCTAAAGGACCAAATATGAAAACAGGGTGCATATTATCCATATGATAACAACATTGGCACTCAGATGAAAGGATAAAGCCTCTTTTAATCAAATTATAATATGTAAGAATTAACTTGTGTGAAATTCTTGAGAGAAAAATAGAAATCGTGGAAGAAATACTTTTATGTCAAATCATATAGAAAATCTTGGACACCTCATTCTTAGATCTAAAGGAATGCCAAACATCATTTAATCTAAAGCTACCATCTTTAGTCAAAGAACATAATTGAGCATCATTAGAATTAGTGTTCAGAGGGAGCTCCAAAATTTGCTAAATAATAAAATCAGGAAGAAAACTAGAAAGTTTCTCATAATCCCAATAATTATCAATAAAAAAATAATTCACCTTCATAGTAGCATTGGATGATGTATTGGCAATAGAATCAATTGATTTTCCTCCTAACCAATGATCCTGCCAAAAGAAAGTATTACCACTACTAAGGCCCCAAAAGATAAAAGGCTCAACAACCCATTTAACTTTTGCAAAGATACTACCAAAATTTAGATTTATATTTGCTAAAATTGCACGTTGTGGGATATTTACCCCACAATATTTTGCAACCATAAATTTGCTCAAAGGCTCAAATTAGCACGAATGTTGTACCATAACTTGAAACAAAAAGCACAGGCCTAATCATTCATAGACTTACACCCCAAAGCCCCTTCATCCATAGCACCACAACATTTGTCCTAAGAGGATTAGTGAATTTTAGAATTGCTACTAGCCCCTTTCCAAAAAAAGCTTATTGAAGATCCTATCAATCTTATTACATACCACTTGAGTAGGAAGCAAAGTTTGAAAGCTATAAATAGGTAAAGAACAAAGAACATTTTTAATAAGAATTAACTGACCTCCAAAGCTTAAAAATTAGAATCCCAAGACAAAAGTATGTTCTTCACAGCTGTAATTAAATCATCAAAAAGAAACATTTTCTTTTTACCCTTAAAATGAACCATGACTAAACAAGTTAAATTCTTAATAGGCACAATATGATCATAAGGGACTTTCTTACCACAATTAAAGCAACACTTATGTTTATTCAGAGCAAGACCACTCACCATTTCAAATTGGTGGAAAAACCTCAAAAGTTTATTAATCATATTCATTGAAGCATTTGAATTTTAACCATACACAATGGCGAAAAAGGATTCATTTATCCGACCCCACTTAGTGTGACAAAGGCTTGATGTTGTTATTGTTGTTGCATCGAAGCATTCATAAAAAAGATAAAATCATCAGCAAAGCATAAATGAGATATAAGAAAACCAATAGAAGTGGAGTAAAAAACTTAGGTATATAATTACCAGCAAAGAAATCAATAACTGTTGCAACCCATGACCCCGAGTTTGAGATTTTGATGATGCCAAATAATGAGTGACTTGGAACTGCTTTTCATTGCTTATTATTTTATTTGTTATTTTCCTTGAGCACTAACATTTCAGGAAGATCACAAGTGACTCAGGAAGAAAGGAAGACTCAAGACCGGGTAGATTAGGAGTACGAGTCAAAAATTGTATTTTTCCATTTATTGTATTTTTTACTTTATTGAGTCTGGCCACAAAATATGTAAGAGTAAGAGCAACCATGCACACACACAGGGGGAGAATTTTTTTAACTGAAAATATAAGTAAAATTCTTCTCTGGAGATCGTACTGTACGATATTATTTCGTACCGTACGATCCAGGCTATGTAAGCACAGTTAAATTAGCGATTTCAACACCATCCTCAGTAATAGAGCCATCAACACTATTAATTTTATGAATACAATTAATAGCATGTTTCCTCTTAACCAAAGCATGAAAATATTTATTATTATTATCACCTTCAACCAGATGTTTATCAGCCGCTTTCTGCTTCCAATAAATTTTCTTATGATCTTGTAATTTATAAAGACAATCTTTAGCCTCACTTAATAAATACAAATTAGCTTCAGAAGGCACCGATTAACATTGAGTCTCATAAGAATTCACCTTATATTATGCAATCAAAATGTTGGAGAAAATATTCTTAAAAACATTATGACTTCACACTTTTAAAACTTGCTTAAGCCTTTTTAGCTTAAAATAAACTCTTCTCATGCTAGAAATAGAATTATCTGGATGCAAAGGGGCATGCCAATTATCCTTAACCAAGTCCATAAAAGAATCATGAAGTAACCACATGTTTTAAAATCTAAATTGAAAAGGAAAATCCATAGATATAGTCTTAAATTTAATAAGAAGGGGAGAATGATCAGAGAAGGTCTTGTTAAGATGTTGTTTGATTTAAAAAATTTTAGTTTTGAAAATCTTAATTTTCTTTGGGAAAAGATTAAATTTTGAGTTTTTAGTTTTTAAATCAAACTCTTTATTATGAATAATATATTGCCTTAGGAGGCGATATTATCATTCCCTAATATGTTCAAATTATAAAACTTTGAATTCATCCTGATTATCATAGTGAAACACATGAGTGAATAATATATGACCCCGGAGGGTCAAAATGAAATTTAATTGAGTTTTGACTACATTAATCTAGATAAAAGATCATTAATCTCATAACCAATGTTATGATAGTAATTGATATATCTCTCCAAGGAAAGACTTTATCAATCACTATTGATCATTTGAAAATAATGATAATGATCGTTAAATTTTGAATTTTCCCAATGATAATAAATTAAAGATTTTGAAATTTTGATTTTGAAAATATGGTCTGGGTTTCTAATTCTCCTACGAGCGTAAGTCCTCATAGTTAATTACATTGTAGGGAAAACTAGAGTCTTCCTATGAATACACTTGATTAAAATAGTGGTAGAAAATTTATTTAAGATTTTAAATATTGATGTCAACGGAGGTAATTGTTAGAAGTTTAACAGAGATTAGATCAAATTTGAATAGTTATTTTTAGAGTCAAAAGAAAAAGGGTAGGGAGTGTTTTAAGATTATGAAATAATTCAAAAAAACTCCAATTTATCCTAAGTGTTGGTCTTGAATTTAATTAACAGAGATATTTAGTTTGAGTGATTAATTTTATTACAAAATTAGGATTAAATTCCCAGAGGTTGAGGTCTTATAGCCTGAGCTTATCTCAGAACCTAAGTCTAAAGTGGGTACTGAAAATTAGTGACCTAAATCTAGCTAATGCAATGCAAACTTGGACTTACCCTGACCTGGACTGGGGAGCCAGCTAAACCACCTAAGCATTTCAAAACCATTAGTCCGGTCTTTTAATATAAGAGTGGTAGGGATGTTGTTTAAGAAACATTTTTGGAGAAAGGGCCAACATCTAGAGCAGATCCTAATTGGCCCTTTGACTTCTGTTAGGAGTTTGATTCTTAAGCTAAAAATACAATCAATGTTTTAAAGATTTTTAAGTTGGTATCTAATACAATGCATGTTAGTTGACTCGACTAAATGCTCAAAATTTGAAATGAAGTAGTTTTAAAAAGGCTTAAAATATGTTTTGAAACTTTTAATGTATTTTAAAATAATTTTGATTTTAAATTAAAGATTTTTAAAACCTGGAAATTTTGAGGTGATTTATGGATTTTTTTGAATTTTTATTCAATTTTTTAATTAATTTTTTAATTTTTTTATTTAGAAATGAATTTAAAATAAAAAAGGTCAACGGTTGCAGCATAGGGCCACGTGGCATGCCCGGAATGGCTAATGCAAACCACAACGGTGGTGCCCAATCATTGGCGCCACCAACAATCATTCCCTTCTGATTGGAGGGATGGCAGGCCCTACCCACAAAGAACTTAACCTAATCAGCAAATGCCTCGAACCGCCTAATTGAGTGATTTCGTAATCAATGGCCACGATACTGTCAAACGGATGATCTGATGAACATCTCTGATCAAGCTGAACCAAGAGATTAGCCATGGGATCTAGTGGTTTATCTAACAAGCGAAATGGCAAAATCATCTTAGTTGTAAACTAACGAGCCCCGAACCCTAAAGAAGAAAAACTTATCATTCTCTCAAAATATTGTACCATTTGACTTGAAATTTTAAACATAGAACCCCTTAATGAAGAGCATCAATGGGAATATATTTATTCTCTTTGAAAAGTGCTTATTTAAAAGCTAATTTGAACTAAGTGCCCTATACTAGGGTTTGAGTTTTCAAAAGCTTTAACTGATAGATTTTGGATTTTTTGATTTCTTTAAGCTTGAAGAAAGACCTCGCTTATTTTCCTAGTTGAAAGAATATCCTGGAACACAGCGGATCAAGCAGAAAAAACATTTGAATGGGAAATGCTTCGGTTGGCATGAAAGCTCGCTGGCGGCGGCTTTGAACAGCTGGTTTTCGCTCAGGAAATGAAGAGGGACTTTTAGGGAGCTCCAAGGGACTGGATACTAGGCTTGAGAGGGTCTGGATAATGAGAGGGTGCTAGGATTAGAATGGCATGCTCTCCTGAAGGTTTTACCCTATTCAAGTGCATTACTGGAAAAATGACATTTTTTTGCAGCCAATTTCA
Source organism: Dendrobium catenatum (assembly GCF_001605985.2). NCBI lineage: Eukaryota > Viridiplantae > Streptophyta > Magnoliopsida > Asparagales > Orchidaceae > Dendrobium > Dendrobium catenatum. The sequence goes on along the minus strand of NW_021320019.1, from coordinate 3,396,492 downwards.
TCGTTAAATGGAAAAACTCCGTCAGAAATTTGCATTTCCAGTGGATTTCCAGTTGAAATATTTTCGTCGGTTCAATGCACATCAGAAAAGGTCTTCCGGCACAAAAATAATTCATAGGAAAACATTTACGGTAGATTTTTGGCTGGAAAATTATTTCTGGCGAAATTTTTTTTTGAGCTGGAATGTCAAGAAAAATTTAAAAAGAATTTAAAATAATACCTAAGCAGCAGCCCGACCGCCCAAGCCCGAGCCCAGCCGCCCAACGAGCCCGCGTGGAACCCACTCCGCCAGTCCATCCCAGCCTGCGTATATCCCCTCTAATAAGCCAGAGAAGGTTACAAATACTATGGAAGTGAATAATGTTTTTCCATAACATCTTTCTAGCATAACGAGAAGAAGCAACATAAACAAAAGAGGCACAACATTGAAAATTAGAACTTTCAATATTACAATGCATAACTTTAGTAAAGTCACCAATAATATCTATCCGAATCTTTCCAAAAAACTAAAATTTTATTGGCTACATTCGATATAGAATATTTAAATCCCAAAAATTAAGCAGTGCCAATAACTTATCAAAGGAGATAAGAGGCTCAACCAAGATAAGAATAGACACATTATAAATATGGCATAAGTTTTTAACTCTAAACTTAGAAGAAGGGAACCCAATGCCCCTAACATTACAAATAATAGCATTAAACATTAAAAGCATTAGGTTAATGAGAAGTATGCGAACGTGTGTTTCTAGGAGGATGTAAAATGAAATTCCTTTGCATCTTACCTCTCCTAATACGACCCTTGGTATAACTAGTATCATTATCATCTCTAGAAAAATATTTACCCAAGATATACATATTCTCCGTGTCAGTGAAAGCATCACTGTGATAGTGATCATTCAAAGGAAACTTTCTGTCATTAATCAATCCAGACTAACCCCTTAAGAGAGGCATTTCTCCTTCCTCATAGAAAACACCATATTCCACAGTGGTTTCATTGCTCAATTCATTACCACCTTTTTCCTTCACCACACCGGTTTGGATAATTCCCTAAATAATCACAGCAATTTGATCAAGCTCCTCATCCAAATAAATATTAGTTAACGATCTAGCCTCCATGTGAAGAAGAAAAGAAAGAGAACCATTATTTAGATTAATAACAATACTTTGATCTTTCATATTTTAACAAGCAATAGGTAAAGAAGAGACAGAGTTTAGATTAACTTCCTGCACTTGATTCAAATCATCAACATTAGCAGGGTTCGGCTCAACCTGAACAGAATCCCATAGAAAGGATTCATTAATGTGATCTTGCACTTGAGGAATAATGCCCACATTTCCCTTAGGATTAGAAGTAACAATATCAAGTTCAAATGAGGAAATTCACTTCTAATTGATGGTTTAGAAGAATCCTTTTCTTTTTTGGAGATGTGGGTGTAACTTACAACACACATTTAAACCATGTCCATGCATCTTACAAGGGAGAAAAAAATAGGTACATTTTTTAATTCATCTTTTTGAAAATAACTATTATGTTCTGAACCAATCCAGACCTCATTGGGGTGTTTTTTCGATATATCCAATTCAACTAAAACACGAGCAATAAATGACTATAAAATGGACGATGTTGCTTGATCGGTTTGCAATGGTCTTCCATCTATGGAGGCTAAAGTGAATAAGATTTATGAATTGAAAAAAATGAAATCAAAGATTCAAGAAAGAGATCCACACGGAGGCTATGGGAGATTCCTCATGCACATCGAAATTAGGTGTCCATTTAATCAATCTCATTTGACAACCTTGAATATAATAGGACCTCTTAGAAAAATATGACTATGGTCCAGATCATTGCTGAGTTGAATCGAAATATGCCTGGAATCCAACAAGTCAACTTGAAATGAACCAGATAATTTCAGATTAAAAAAAAAAACTTACAAGTGACATCTAGGTTTGGCCTCCTAAGCATGAACTTGCCAACAAGAGTAAGAGCAAAAGGAGTAGCCAGCATAGAAACCACAGAGTCATCAAAAATCAACACTGACAACCTTTGATGGAAGTTTGAAAAAATTGAAGTTTGGTGGAGGAAGAATAAGAGTCAGCCAAAAGTTCCTTAAATGAGCAGGACATTCCATTCAGAAGCACAGCAAGAGGAGGGATAGATGACGACGGCGTCGTCATCTCCCAAAACCTGAAAGTTCGTTAGGGATGTTAAGCCCTATAGAACTGGCCCAAGCTAACCAAGAGGGGGGGGGGTGAATTGGTATTTTAAAAAGTTCTTTTCACAAAGAAGTAAAATCATATAAATCAAAATCACACCACAAGAAAAATAAGTGCGGAAATTAAAGCGCAGAATCAAGAAACAAGAACACATAAATTTATAGTGGTTCAGTTAACTCGACCTACGTTCACTCCCCAGAGGCGCCCTCCGAGTATTGCACTACAATCGTGACTCTCCTTTAGCCCCCACAGTTAGGCGGAGAAGCCTTTACAAAGAACCTCATTTTGCCACCCCGGCAAGGCAGAGAACCTATCTCCTTTTGCTTCCTCCTGAAGCTGGCAGAGAACCACTATCAGTTGCTGAATCCTTACCTATACCGACCCTTTCACGGACAAGAAACTCTAGACGAAGGAGAATTAGAGCGATCCTTGAAGCAACCCTTGTGAATCCCCTCACAAGCTCCCCCTCACAAGATCCTCTCTCTCTCTCTCTCTCTCTCTCTCTCTCTCTCTCTCCTCAAAGTCTTCTCAGGTCAAGGCAGCAGCAAAATACGTTCAAAAATGTTGAACAAGAGCTCTTAAATAGAAGAGCTTCAAAGGAGCTCATTAATTGCAAGTTGCCGACTATATCGTCCAGGACGATATTGACATCGTCCTGGCCGATCACTACAAATCCCATGAGATCGGCCAGGGCATCGCCCTGAATGCAAACTGGACGATTAAAAATTGGCTTGATCATCCCGGATGATATCACGATCATCCAGGCCGATCAGTTCAAATCAAAGGAAAATCATCCAGAGCATCGCCCTAAATTTATGCTGGCCGATATTAAGCATCCAAAAGTAACTAAGGGTTTTTGAATAGAGCATCCTGGCGGATCCTATGATTGTCCAGGATGATGTGATCGTATCAATCATCCTTAATTACTTCCTAGATTTGTCTGATTAATTAAGGAATAATTTTGAATATCGTCCAGGCCGATTTCCAAAAATACAGAATTCCTTAATTGTTTATGGCGGCAATTTCTTTATGTTTTGATCCTATCGTCCTGGCTGATACACGTATCATCCAGGCCGATTTGCTAATGACGGTTGCCATAATTAAGAATCCCTGATTAGATTTTCTGTTTTAAGCTAGATCGTCCTGGACGATGTAAATATCGTCTTGGCCGATTTGAGTAAAAATAGAAATTCTAAGTCACTCAAGTATGTGTGTGTAGGGTTACTTTGCATTAGTCACACCAAAGATTATAATTAACTCAAGAGGGAAAAAATAAAATTACAGACTTACTCAACCCTAATCTACCCCATCTTGAGCTGATTCTGATTTTCGTCTGATCTTTGGGTCCTGAAAAGTCAATAGAGAAAAAGGCAAGATTTGTTTGCTATCATCAAAATCATAATCCAAAAATAAATTTGTAATAATCTCGACCTTTTTGATGATGGCAAACACAAGTAGGAAAATTCAGTAAAAACAGCAGTTCATTAAGATTTTAAAGTTACAAGCATCAATTTTTCCTACCCCACATCATACTCCTCCTTTTGTCATCACAAAAAGAGGGTCCTAGACACACATAAAGAAAAAGGAAAAAACACAACATAAACTAAAACAAACTACAAGACAAACTACATAAAATAGAAAATAGAAAACAAAAATTAGAAAAACGAGGGATCATGATCATCTGATGGAGGTGGTGGAGGTGGCTGCTGAAAGTAGCCATCTAGCGTAGTAAACTGAGCATTAAATCGGGCTCCTGGTCATGCTACTGCTACTGGTGAGTAATGAAGCTATCAAAATGGGCTAAGTCCTCTGTGCGGTGTTGCTCGTAGCGGGCCATGTCCTCAGAATGTTGCTGCTCCTGTGCAGCAACGTAAGCATCAAAGCGGGTCTCCCATCGATCAAACCTCTCTACTAACTGGTCAAGCTGTGAGTGATGTCAAAGAGGAGTAGGATCAGGAATAGGAGCGGGAAAAGGAGCCTCCTCCTCCTCAGCCCCCCGAGGTTCCTCATCCCCTGGGTGGAGACGAGTACTGTGAAGGGTATTGAAGAAGCTATTTGAGTAGAAAGGAGGCTGAAGGTCGTGACAAGCAGGATATTGAAGATTTTATTTGGTTTCAAGAATGTAGGCTATGATATGTCCTAAAGCAAGGTTGGATTTCCTCCTATGGCCTGGATCATAAATAGTTGTTAAATGATCAATGTATCAAAAGATTAGATCAGTGGCATTAAATTTTCTCTGGCCATGATGAAAAAGGTAGTCAGAGAAACAGATGAGAGATGTGGATTCAGTCTCCGGCTTTTGGAATGATGGAGGTGCGAAGAATATGCTGAATTATCCTAGCATCTTTGACTAAAGAGCTAGTCTCTCCAACATGAAAGGGTATGTTGGTTTGGTGAAGAAAATGGTTTGCCGTGGACCAGTCAAAATTAGGATATGAAATGATTATGTGTAGCTTATCCCCGGTGGTGGATAGCTGCAAAAGTTCAGAACAGTCCTGATATGTAATTTCGATGGGGCGTCGATTTACATAGGAGGTTAGGGCTGTGAAATTAGAATTTATGCGAAGATTTGCATAAAATTCTAAAAGAAGTTCTGAAGAAAAAGGGACAGTGAGGGTAAGAATGAAACAAAGAGAAATGTGAGCAAAGAGATCCATTACCGGATATAAAAGGTGGGCAGGATTGATTGTTCTGGAAAGGGTGATGCCACATTCTTTGTAGCGACAGTAAGCTACTTAATCCTCCACTTCCCTGAATCGAGGGTCCAGAGTGGCCCTCGAGGAACTTCGAGAAGTTTTTCAGACTCGCTTCCCACCAGCCATTGCTAGAAAATCAGAAAGAAAATACAAGAGAAGAGTATTGAGGTGAAAACAATGGCTGGAATGGCCTGAATTTAAAGAAACAGCCATATCATCCAGGTCGATCGCAGAATCGTCCAGAACGATATAGTACAATAATTATGTACAGGCCGATTGGTCAAAAAGGCAGTCCAATCGGTCGAGCCGATCAGATATCGACCAGGTAGATTAGAGACAGGCGATCATCCCGAGGAGTCAAGCCGGACGACCGTTGAAAAAGAAGATCATCCAGGCCGATTAGGTGTATCATCCAGGATGATGCCCAATAATTGATCGTACCGGCCAAAGTTAAAACGTTTTAAATATGTGCCACGTGTATCGTCCGGGACGAACAGTGGATCGGCCAAGACGATTGTCCAATAATTGATCGTCCGGGGCTGATTTTAAGGATTTAAACGTATTGACACGTGGATCGTCCAGGACGATCTAGTGTATCGGCCAGGACGATGACCATAAATGCATCGGCCAGAACGAAAATTGTATCGGTCAAGATGATCAAAAGAGATTATAATTGAGTTCAATTATATCATCCAGGACGATACAGGATCGTCCGGGACGATGAGTTATAGAAAGCTCAGAAAAGGTTCAGCATATGGAATTTTGAAGAGAATTTGTCCTATCGTCCAGGATGATATAATAATCGGCCAGGTTGATGTGATAATAAATTTGAATTCAAGGAAAAGATGTTGATGATCAAAGCCCTAAAAAATAAATGACTCATAATACAAAGCTTGAAATAATAATAAAAAGGTTAAAAAAAAAGAAAGAAAAAGAAAAACGAAGGAAAGAAAAAATTTTCTTGTTTTTGGTTTTTAAATTTTTTTTTAGCAAAGTATCCATATGACAAATTTTTCAAACAATTAAATTTTAGAGATTCAAAAGATCAAAGAGTTAATAAGTCAAAATCTGAAAAAAAAAAAGGTAGAATATCTGATCTTGTTGATCCCTAGCTCGGACTTCTTTCAGGGCATAATCGTATTTTATTAAAAACAAACGGTCTAACTCAGAAAAACTTTACTTGGTAAAAATAAGATCCAATCAAAACTTGGTTACAAAGAAAATATCTTATAAATAATATAACAAAGTAATTTGTCTCAATCATGGAATTTGAAATCACGCCTTTGAAAGCATCGTATAACCAATGAGTTCTCTAAGTTTTAAGAGTTCAGAAAAGAGATAATAGCTTGTATTTAGTGGGCTCATTTTATGCCACTTGCATCTTTGATTTTGCTCTTTGAGCATCTTGATTTTTGATACACAATTGTGTATATATATTTTTCATTTCAAATTTGTATCTTTTCCACTTTCCTCCTTAATTCTTTCAAGCTAAAATCTCTTTAACAAAAACACTTAAAAAGAACCTTAGTTGTGAGTATATCCTCCAAATATTAGAGAATATGAGTTCTCTCTCTAACATAGGGAAGAACAATCCACAAAACGAAATCATAATCATGTGATAAATACAATGGCAAGATTTCAATTAACTTGAAAGATATATAAGAACTTTGAATATTATGCACAAGATAGATTATTGTAGCAAGATAGAAAGAATCTTAGTTTCAAAAACCAGTTGTCAATATGAGATAGACTTTTGTCTAGAAAAGAAAATTATGTCACTAAAAGAGGTTAGAGGGAGGGAAACCATCAACGGTGTTTCTCCCTTTAACCGATTTAGATATGATAATCAATGGCTTTAAATCTCCAAAATCTAAAAGCTTAAAAAATAATCATATAGAAAATCAATCATAAAAGCAAAGCGAAAACAAAATAATCTAGAACAATAAAAAGCTAGCACACAACAAAAAATAACACAAAACTAATTAAAAAATATTTCAAGAAATTATGAAGCAGCAAGTTTAAGCAATTTTGAGCTGCGAGCCTCCATATGTCCAATTATCCTATGCTCCCATGAGATCTTTGGTGAGAGCACACATGTAAAACTCAACAACAATCAGATTTAGGAACCCAACCTAGTTTGGGTCCCTTCTTAGGAAAAGTAGAATACAATGCAGGTATGATATGCTGTGAATCATGTACCTTAGGTCTCCACACCTAATGTGTGCTATGGTGAACAGTGCAAGTGTCTGAGATTTGTCCTAGTATGCCATATGAAAAATATCTAACTACAGGAAAAGGGTTTCTTAAATGGTTTGAGTTATAATGCCTCTTCCTAGGTCTTGGCTTTTGATCAAGAGTAGGCGTCATCCAAGTTTTCTTAAGTGTATCCAATTCATTTTTAATCCTCAAGTTTGTATTTTTTA
>NW_021320019.1:3369266-3384509 GCF_001605985.2 Dendrobium catenatum | reverse complement strand
ATTATTATTATTATTATTATTATTATTATTATTATTATTATTATTATTATTATTATTATTATTATTATTATTATTATTATTATTATTATTATTATTATTATTATTATTATTATTATTATTATTATTATTATTATTATTATTATTATTATTATTATTATTATTATTATTATTATTATTATTATTATTATTATTATTATTATTATTATTATTATTCTTTTAATTATTATTATTATTATTATTATTATTATTATTATTATTATTATTATTATTATTATTTTACAAATCAATTTGTTCTATTTTTTTAAGGGGGAAAATCCGCATAGGGGTTTATGTGTTAATTTAGAAAAAAAATGTACAGGGTCTTTAAAGGGCCCTCAAACTCACTAATGCTCGCACGAGCTACAAAACGATAACAAAATAAACCTAAGAGCTCCAGGTCCCTACTAAAAAAAGTACAAAATACCCTAAGTACATTCTACGGTGCACAAGAACCAACACCCAAACAAGATAAGAGGACCAAAAAATGAGAACTTGATCCAGCTTCCCTCCTAAAACTATATCACTATGATCACCTGCATAAAAGGAATTCTGCAAAATAGGATAATGTAAAAAATAAACAAAGTAAAAATAGAAGTATATTCTAGCAGAAGGAAGAGACCAACAGTTATAAAACCAACAAGTTCTCCATAATTCCATCAAGATAATACTAAGCATCAAAACTATAGCCAACCAGCAGCAGATATACCTGACCAGCTAGCAACAGTAAGGATAACACAACTAATCATAGGCCAAAATAAGGTAATCTAACATATGTGGCACAACAGCAAGGCAACACCCTAAACAATAATACATCTCAACAAAACTGACAAATAATAAAAAAAACCCCACAGGCAGATCCCAACCTCCAAATTACCACAGCAAAACAGAACCAGGTGGCACAAACAAATACGTAAAACCTCCATAGCACTGAAACCCACCACAGCCAGCATAAAGACCACACCACCCAACAAAATCAATAACTAAGAAGCACCAAGACAAACCCAGCTGTAATAAATAATAGACAACCAAAGGACAAAATTAAAGCAAATCCAAGAAAGCAGTTCCAGTACAGGCCCTACCAAGCACATAGGCGATAAGACCAAATGCCATAAATAGCTCCACCAGAGCCAAAACCAAAAATCCAAAGAAATTAACTAGAAAGTCACAGTGCTAGGAACCGAATAGGAACAACACCACAGCACCAAGTGACCAATCAGGAAAAACAACTAGCTAAACCCCCCCAAATACCACCACAAACAGACACCAAATATCTCTAAAAACCAAACACTCTAGAAAAAACATCCCAGACCAAGAGAAACTGATCACCAAAGTTAGAACCAAGCAACTAAAAAATATCAACCAGGGAGTCACAGTGCCTAGGAATAGGCCTGGAACAACACCACAGCACGAAGAGACAAAATAGGTAAGAAAGGTCCCTTAAGAGCCACCATAACTCAAAAACAAAAATCTTGGGATAAAACAACCCAGACCGAGAGAAACACTAGCAATCTAAACAAGGCTCCAGACCCCAAGAAATTAAAACACTTGCTCCAGCCAAAGGCAACTCTTAAATAGTAACATAGAGTAAATTAATAGCATATAATCTTAAGAGACCTTTCAAAGGAGTAGGAAGATTAGTACCAGATAAATCAGAAAAGCAATCCCTGCTACAACCCTAGTTGGCAAGCCAATTCGCACAAGCATTCCCCTCATTTTTTTTTAAAAGCAAATCAATTACAATTACTAAAAAAGATTATTACAAACTACTACCCTTCATAACTAGCTTCTTCCTTTAACAATCTAGAAAATATAGGAGGAATGTTATTTGAAGAAAAATCATCCAAACAAAACTACTAAAAAGAGTATAGTTAGCACATAAATTTGCTAACTTATTACAACTTCTATTTACCCAATTAAAAAATATATAATTTTTATCCACTAAATAAAATAGTTCATCCCTCTACTTGCCACCTAACTCTTGCAAAAATTTGATGACATTGTGATTGTCTCCTTCTATAATAATACCCTTGTAACTTAACATCCAGTCTTTTTTAATCTCACCTATAAACTGAATTGCCATGAGTTCTAGATGAAAAACATCCCAATGAATACAAGAATATCCATAAGTAAGAAAAAATCTCCCTTTGCTATCTCGAACGACACCTCCAATTCCAGCTTTATATAATTGCAACAAGGATGCAACTACATTAATTTTGATCCAGTCGGGAGGAGGAGGGTATCAACGATCTAACAGTCTATTCAAATTGATTAGTACTCCAATGTCCCAACTTGCATTCTACCATATATGAGATAGAAGCATAACTAATAGAATTAGTAGCAATCACCATTGCACTATCATCATTCCCTTCATGTAAAAACTTAATCCTTGCTCTCCACATGAGATAAACTGCATTGCAATAAGTATTGATAAAAAACCCATTAACTTTACTGAACTTATCCATCCAACTCCAACAATCTTGGAATAATTCAAAAATAGGATACCCAAATCCCCATTTATTGAGATAATGTATAACCTCCACCAACTTCACACATTTTACTTCTATATGCTCTAGATATTCTCTCACTTCACAGCCCTTAGGACATTTAAATTCACCATGAATTCTTCTCTGAAAGAAAAACTGGAATGTAGGAATCACATTATTAAATATGTGCCACCAGAACACCTCCACCCGAGACCTTAGTTTAACATTTTTCAAACTTTCCCAATAAAAATAGCAAGAATGCTCCAGAACTGAGGCTTTATAAGCAAGTGCTGAGACCAAACAACCAGACTTTTGATTAATCAACTCCAAATAATCTTCTTCCTAATTTTCTTGGATCTAAATCCTACAAATTAAGCTTATGAGATCTCCGCCAAAGAGAACTTTTAACTCATCAATGTTCCAATTACCATTCCTGATTAATTTATCCACTATTTGATTATCATGCTCTGGACTAGTCACAAAAGCTGGCCATTTATTCAAACCTTTATCTAATATTCATATATCCTCATATAAATATCAATAGAACAATTATTCCCAATCTTCCATCTAACCACTAGTTTAAGAAACTTCTTACCATTGGCTAATATTTTATAAGTAGATGATGCCCCTCTTCTACAACCAATCTCACCCCAAAACAACCCATATTTAGCTCCCAATACTTTATACAGAAGAGACTCTTTATCCTGAGTAACCTTCCATGCCAGTTTCGCCCTAAAGGGACTAACCATACTAGCACACATTCGAAGGCCACATCCACCCCGTCTAACCAGTTTGCACAAATTGTTCCAGCTCACAAAATGAAGACCTAATTTCCCATCCTGCTTATTCCAAATAAAGCTTCTACACAACTTATCCAATTCATTAAGAAGTCCTTTATGGACCAAGGAAAGGGTACAATAGAAGGTAGGAAGTGAAAGAAACACCGATCCAATCAAGGTTAACTTCCCTGCCACAAAAATGAATTTTCTTCCCCAAATATCAATTAGCCTTAATGCTTTCTCAATAAGAAAGTGTAAATCTACAGCCACTAACCTCCGTAATGCCACCTTCACACCAAGATAATTGAATTCTTTTACCACTTTATATCCCATAATACATTATATGGATCTTCTTTTCCTCTTCTTAACATGTTTAACAAACATAATAGCTGATTTCCCAACATTAATCCTTTGCCCTGTCCAACCACAAAATTTGGATAAAATAATCTTAATCTTCTTCACTTCTTTAAGAGTAGCTTCAGAAAAAATTAAGATATCATCCACATATAGCATATGAGAAATCTTTGGCACATTCTAAGCAATCCTAACTCCCATTGATTCTTCTCTTATAAAAATATTGGAAAGAAGTTGGGAACATAGAGTGAAAAGAAAAGGGGATAGCGGACATTGATGAAACTCACTACTAGCTTGAATGCAACTAGAGAACCTTTCATTTATCACCAAAGAGAATTTTGGATATCAACAAATTCCATAATCCAACCAAAGAACTTCTGAGGGAACCCGAAGTACACCAAAACATTTCATAAAGTCTCCCAACACATACTATTATATGCTTGCTCCATATCAATTTTAAAGGAAATAAGTCCTTTGGAAGCTCTAGAAATCCAGAATTTTTGGAACACCTCCTGAGCCACTAGAATGACATCTGCTAATTACCTATCATTGATAAAAGCTTCTTGCTCCACTGATATTAACTTCCAAACCATAAACTTCTTCTAGTTTAATAAGATCTTAGCCACCACCTTGTAGATTGATCTACAAAGGCTAATAGGCCTATATTGGCTTAGCACCATAGGGACAGACATGTTAGGAATGAGCACTAATAAAGTTCTTTCCAATCCACATTCATCTCTCCCAAATAGGAAAAAATGATTAATTGCATTCCAACAATCATTATTTATAATGCTCCAATAAACTTTCATAAATGAATAAGATATGCCATCATTACCTGGGGAAATGTTGCCTCTAGACTGCAACACATCCGACTCAACTTCCTTCATAGACAATTCCTTATTTAATAACCCATATCAATCTCATCAAGAGAACAAAGTGGTAAAGGCCAACCACTTAGATTACAGCTCCTATCCTTCCATTTACCATAGAAGAATTATAAAAATACATCAGCAATTAGATTTTGTTTTTCCACCACCAAACCATTCACATCTTTAATTTTAAAAAATCCAATTTGAATTTTTTCTAGCAGAGGCAAAAGAATGGAAAAACTTAGAATTAGTGTCTACCTCAGACATCCATTTGACCTTAGCTCTTTGCTTCCACCAAGTGTTCAATTGAGCTTAAAGCATTCCCCTCCTGGTAAACATGATGTAAGGAACAATTCATAAAAATGAGAAGATTTTTAATATCCCTAACCAGATAAAATAGCTCATGAGTACAAACCGTATCAATGATAGAATTTAAAAATTGAAAATTATAGTTGGCATTAACTTCAATACCAAAATCAAGAGGAGTTGCTTTCTAGAGAGAGAGAGAGAGTCACTTTCTAGAGAGAGAAATTTCAAAATTCAAAATTCCTACTCATTTGGCTGCATTGCCAGTGATGGACATAGGCTAATCGACTACAATTTCTAATGGCCAGACTACGAACAACTTGAATAGTGGTGTTGCAAAACCACATCCTGATCAGTCTACTCTGAATTACTGGATAAATTCAAATGTGATATCCAACAGGCCTTTGGTGATAAGAGAACCTAGCATTGTTCAAATTCAATTCCATCAACAGTGATGGGAAAAGGCAAGCAATTGGCAATTTATTCTAATTCTAAGTCTTTGAAATCGACATGGAATAGGAAATCGAAAGATATCAAACCATCATCATCTGGGATGAAGATTTTTGTGAACGGATTTGGAAATACATTCAAATCTGAAGTATTTACTAAGGGAGATCATTCAGTTCAAAAATTGGTTGAAGGCAGACGTGTTGTTTGTGAAAATGACAAAGTGAATGAAGAAGAAAAGGTATATAACTAGAGAAAGCCAATTCAGAAAAATCCGTGGACTAAACGTCCATATATAAAGTTGAATATGCCAATAGATGAAACTTTCATGTCAGAAGATAGGAAGGCTATCAGATTATTTAAACCATGCATGAAGGAGAATATAGCTAAGCTACAAAAATGAATTGTGGTGAAGGTTTTTAGCAAAGAAATTTTGGTACAGATTATAGCGGCTGAGCTAAGAAGATAATGGGATCATTTGGGAAAATTTCATCTAACAATCCTTGGCTCATGATGGTTATTGTGTTCTTTCTTTTCACAAGAAGCAATGGATAATGTGATTTCAGGAGGTCCTTGGTTTGTAAATGGACACATTAATGGTTTGGATAAGTAGAATCCAAAATTTTCTACTATATCCTTGAGGGGGATAACATTTCAAGTTTGGATGTTGTAGACTTAGTTTCATGGATTGTGATTTTTATGTTAGCAAACACTTTGACTGCCTTTTTCTACTGACATTTTAGGGCCAAGAGATCAGACAACAAACGGAGCCAGATCAAGATTGGGTAGACTAGGTCTGAGCCAGTCTGTATTTTTTTATTTTTCCCTTTATTGAGTCAATTGTAATGTTGTGAACTGTCTGATGCTAAGTAACCCTACACACACACACTTGAGAGATTTATAATTTCTATTTTTACTCACATCATCCCGGATGATATTTATATCTGCCTGGATGATCGAGTTCAAAATAGAAACTCTAATCATAATTTCTTAATTAAGGCAGCCGTCATTAGCCGATCGGCCCGGACGATACTTGTATCGGCCATGACAATAAGCTCAAAATAGAAAGAAATAGCTGCCATACTCAATTTAGGTATTATATATTTTTGAAAATCAGCCAGGACAATCTTGGATCGGTCTGGAGAATATTACACAATTATGCCTAAATTGATCCATTGATTCGGCAATCAAGGAAGAAATTAAGGATGAATTGATACAATCACATCGTCCTGGACGATTATAGGATCGTCCAGGATGATATATTCAAAAACCCTTAGTTTCTTCTGGACAATACATATCAGCTAGCACAAATTCAGGGCGATGCTCTGCACGATTTTCCTCTGATTTGAACTGATCGTTCGGGATAATCGTGAGATCGGCCGGGACGATCAAGATAATTTTCAATCATCCAGTTCATTTTCAAAGCAGTGTTCTGGCCGATCATCTGTGTTTTGAATTGATCGTACAGAATGATATTATTATCGTCCTGGACGATAAAGTCGGCAACTTGCATTTATTAAGCTCCTTTGAAGCTCTTCTATTTAAGAGCTTTTGTTCAATATTTTTGAACAACTTTGGCTGCTGTATTGACCTGAGAAAACTTAAAGGGGAGAGAGAGAGAGAGAGAGAGAGAGAGAGAGAGAGAGAGAGAGAGAGAGAGAGAGGGAGAGAGACATAAAGGATCTTGTGTGGGGGATCTTGTTGTTGCGGATCAATGGTTTATGATTTTGATGATAGGAAATGTTCTTATTTCTCTACGACTGCCTTATGTACTGACATTTCAAGTTCACACGATCGGAATGCAATTTGGAATCAGCTCAAGATTGGGTAGACTAGGTCTGAGTAAGTTTGTACATTTTTTTCTTTCTTGAGTCTATTGTATTTGGTGTGGCTCCTGATGTTTTGAAACTTGGAAGATTTTCTGTTGCTCCCTAAAGATTTCTATTTTTGGTAACATCAACCGAGATGATATTTATATCATCCTGGATGATCTGTTCAAAAATTTAAACCCTAATTAGGGCATCCTCATTAAGGCATCCGTCATAAGCTAATCGTCCTGGACGATAGGCTCAATTCAGAAAGAATCAACAACCATGATCAGATTAGGTATTCTTTATTTTAGGCAATTGGCCAGGACGATATACACATCATCCAGGATGATCTAACACAATTATGCCTAAATTGATCTGGTATATTTGGAAAGTATTAATGGCTGATTGATACGATCACATCGTCTGGGACGATCGTAGGATCGGCCGGGAGGATGGCTTGGACGATTAACATCGGCCAGCATCTATTCTAGGTGATGATCAAGATGATTGAAATCGATTTAAAATAACACGATCAGCCAGGACGATGTAACCAATTTTCTTGTGATCGTCCAAAATTGTCTCGGGCTATTGAGCTTAATTTGTACTACTCGGCCAGGATGATATTAGTATCGTCCTAGACGATAATGTCAGCAACTTGGATTAATGAGCTCATTTTGAGATCTTCTATTTAAGCTATGACATGACACTTGGTAAGTGTCTTTGGCAGCCATTATAGCTTCATTCTTTTGGGGGAAACTTGAAGAGAGAGCTTGAAAGGGAGTGAGGAAAGGGTGGAGTTTAAGAGAGGAAGAAGATCCTATGAGGGGGGACTCAAGGGAGTGTGGAGGAGGTTCCACACGGTTGCTCCGGCAAGCTCGCACCTGAATACCGTCGGATTCATGGCTTGTCTCAAGGGAAGTTCACCAAAGAAGAAGATCTTTTTGGTGTCAAAGGATCCGGCGACTCCGCCGCACCAGGGAAGGTGGAAGTGATTTTGTAAGGGCTTCTCTGCCTAGCTTTGGGGCCTAAAGAAGAGACACTTAGTTTAGTGCAATACTTGGAGGGTGCCTCCAAGGAGTGGACCTAAGTCAAGGTTTGACCGAACCACTACAAATCAGGAGTGTTCTTTTCTTATTATTGTTCCACATTATTTTCTTCCGCACTTATTTTATTGTGGTGATATTCGTTTTGGTTTTGTGGTTTGATTAAAGTTTCTTCTTTACCAATTCACCTCTCTCTTCTTAATTAGCTTTAGGACTAGTTCAAAGGGCTTAACATCTCTAACAAACTTTTAAGTGGTATCAGAGCACTTTCTAGTGTCATCTAAGCACTTTCAATTGGTATCAGAGCAGTATTCATAAAATCTAGTTTTTAAAAACTTTTGAATTTTGATTCATGGCTAATTTTTCAAATCTTACTATTACGAAAGGTTATTCAATCACCAGACCTCCTTTATTTGAAAATATCTCATTTAATTTTTAGAAAACTCGCATGTCTACTTTTTTACAATCAATTGATTTTCGCATGTGGCATATGATTTTATCTGGTTATTCATTACCTTCACGTACTATAGATGGAATTAAAACTGATATTCCTTTTAGTCAATGGAATAGAGATGAACGAATCGATGCTCAATTGAATGCAAAATCTTTAAACTATTTTTTCTGTGCTTTAAATTATAAAGATTTTATGTTAGTATCCACGTGCACTATTGGTAAGGAAGTTTGGGATAAACTACACACCATATATGAAGGTACTAGTGAAATCAAGTAATTCAAGTTGAATATGTTAATGCATGATTTTGAACTATTTTCCATGGAACCTTATGAGACGATCTTAGACATGTATACTAGGTTCATTCAAATTGTAACATCATTGCATGCCTTAGGAAAAGATTTTTCAAAATTTGATAAAGTTAACAAAATTCTTCGTTGTCTATTAGATAAATTTGATACTAAAATTGTTGCTATTTGTGAATCAAAAGATTTGAATGAATATTCTATTGATAATTTGATTGGCTCACTCATTGCCTACAACCAAAGTTTGGGTCAAAGACTTTTGGATGTAGGTGAAGCGATAGTGCTAAAAGCTGAAAATACAGAAAGAGATTGCTTAGTTGGTGATGAATGCAATGACTTGTCAAACAAATCACAAAGCTCTCCAAAGCATAAGAAAAAGTAGAAAAAAGGTAAAAATGGTAAGGATGTTCATATTTCTTTTGAGGTTATTTGCTTTCGATGGAGGAAGCCTGGACATATGAAAAATTAGTGCCCTAATTTAAGAATTCTTCCTACGAAAGAAAAGGATAAGGCGAAGCAAAATTTAAACTGGGAAATAATAAAAAACAAAAAATCTCATGGGCAGATCTGGTTTCTAAAGCATCGGATCAAGAGAAAGATAATGGTTAAAAGCCGTATTTGTGTTTTTGTGTTGTGTTTTATTTTTTGTTATTTTAAGTATTTCTTTTATTTTTTATTTTTGATTTTATTTTATGTTTTTGTTTTTATTTATTCTTTGAATTTTTTTTACTTGTTTGGTGGAATTTTGTCTCTGATCAACACACATATTCACTTTTCTAAAATAAAAAATCTACTTTTTATTGTTTTTTGAAATCTTTGGTAAGTTGTGATTGACTTCTCTAAAACAGTCAGAGGAAAGAAACTCATGATTTTGACTCTCAATCTCTATTTCCTTAAAGAGGTTATTCTACTTTTGATTTAAAATCTTCATCATATTTTAAATTAGATTTTGAAACTGAATTATTTTCATCTCCCTACATTTTATCTATCACATAGGAATCTTTTGCAAGATTATTGAATCTACCTCATAATTTTCCTAATCAAGTAGTTCGTTGTGTCAATAGAATAGGTTTACTTTTGTTTTTAAAATTTCAAAAAGGTAGCATATTTAAAAAAAAAATTGGCCAATGATGCAAAAAATAAAAGATGCGCAAAGACGCCAAATTAAAAAAAAAATAGAATACACAAAGTGTATCAAAAGATGCGCAGTGCGCCAACCAATTGTCAAGAGGCATAAAAAAATGAGCCCACAAATTTAATGCTTACCATTCTTATATTTCTTAAAAGCTTAAGAAAACCATTGATACTTTTGATACTTGAGTTTGAAAATCTTGATTCTTAATTCAATAATTCGTGCATTGATCTTCTATTAGATATATTTTATGGAAGGAGTTTTTCAAAAATGATTGTTTCTTTCTCTAATTTATTTCTTGATTTTGATATTAAATTAAAAAGTTTTTTAGCCTTTTTAAAAGATCTTGAGTTTGGATTATCAAATTCTGAATTTCTAACCTTTTCTGGGATATGCGTTGTCAATCTAATTCTACTAAGTTTTTTGATTAAAACTAAGAGGTAACTTTCTCATTTTAAGAATATTTGCTTTTTCACTAGACCAAGGAATATTTTTTTTTTCTTTTCTTCATTTTTTTTGTACCTCCTCTCTTTTTGATAATGTCAAAGGGGAGAATGTAATGTTGAATTTGTATCCTTTTTTTTTCTTTCAAATTTTTTAAAAAAACAACAAAAATATTTTTATCTCTCTTATTTTTAAAAGGGTTTATTCTAGTGAGGGGGAGATTAGGAGAAATTGCTTTTTTTGAAAATTCAAAATGAATTGTTTGCCATCATAAAAAAGGAGGAGATTGTTGCGGATCAATGGTTTATGATTTTGATGATAGCAAACATTTTTATTTCTCTACGACTGCCTTATGTACTGACATTTCAGGTTCACACGATTGGACTACAATTTGAAATCAGCTCAAGATTGGGTAGACTATGTCTGAGTTAGTTTATAATTATTTTCCATTCTTGAGTCTATTGTATTTGGTGTGGCTCCTGAAGTTTTGTAACTTGGAAGATTTTCTGTTGCTTCATAAAGATTTCTGTTTTTGGTAACATCGTCTGAGACGATCTGTTCAAAAATAGAACCCTAATTAGGGCATCCTCATTAAGGCAGCCGTCATAAGCTGATTGGCCTGGACGATACTTATATCAACCAGGACGATAGGCTCAATTCAAAAAGAATCAGCCGCCATGATCAGATTAGGTATTCTTTTTTTTAGGCAATCGGTCAGGACGATATACACATTGTCCAGGATGATCTAACATAATTATGCCTAAATTGATCTGGAATATTTGGAAAGCATTAATGGCTGATTGATACGATCACATCATTTGGGAAAATTGTAAGATCGGTCGGGACGATGGCCGGGATGATTAACATCGTCCAGCATCTATTCTGGATGATGATCAGGATGATTGAAATTGATTTTAAACTAATCGTCTGGAACAATCGTGAGATCGTCCAGGAGGATGTAACCAATTTTCTTCTGATCGTCCCAAATTGTCTTGGGCTATTGAGCTTAATTTGTACTAATCGGCTAGGATGAGATTAGTATCATCCTAGACGATAATGTCAGCAACTTGCATTAATGAGCTCATTTTGATATCTTGTATTTAAGCTATCACATGACACTTGGTAAGTGTCTTTGGCAGCCATTGTAGCTTCGTTCTTTTAGGGGAAACTTGAAGAGAGAGCTTGAAAGGGAGTGAGGAAAGGGATGAATTTGAGAGAGGGAGAAGATTCTGTGAGGGGGTTCCACACAGTTGCTCCGGCAAGCTCGCACCTGAATATCGTTGGATTCAAGGCTTGTCTCGAGGGAAGTCCACCAAAGAAAAAAATCTCTTTGGTGTCAAAGGACTCAGTGACTCTGTCACACCATGGAAGGTGGAAGTGATTTTATAAGGGCTTCTCCGCCTAGCTGTTGGGGCTAAAGGAGAGACACTTAGTTTAGTGCAATACTTGGAGGGTGCCTCCAAGGAATGGACGTAAGTCAAGGTTTGATCTAACCACTATAAATTCAGTATGTTCTTTTCTTATTATTGCTTCCGCATTATTTTCTTCTGAACTTATTTTATTGTGGTGATATTGGTTTTGGTTTTGTGGTTTGATTAAAGTTTCTTCTTTACCATTTCACCTCTCTCTTCTTAATTTGCTTTGGGACTAGTTCAAAGGGCTTAACATCCCTAACAAACTTTCAAGTGGTATCAGAGCACTTTCTAGTGTCATTTGAGAACTTTCACTTGTGAGGGAGTTCATAAGAAGGTTGTCAAGCCAAGCATTGTTCCACTTCTTCTTCCCTTGAGTCTCTTATCCTTAGAAGGGTTGGGATAGGTAAGCTTCAGCAATCGATAGAGACTCTCTGCCTGCTTCAAGAGGAAGCAAAAGGAGTGGGGTTCTCTACCTTGTCGAGTGAGGCAAAAAGGAGGTGTTTTTGTAAGGGCTTCTCTGCCTAGCTGTGGGGGCTAAAGGAGAGTCATGTTGGTAGTGCAATACTCGGAGGGCGCCTCTGGGGAGTGGACGTAGGTCAAGTTGACCGAACCACTATAAACCCTTGTGTTCTTTTTATTTCTTCCGCATTTTAATTTTTCGCACTTGCTTTTCTGTGGTGACTTTAGTTTGTGATATTCGTTCTTTTGTTTAAAGAATTTTTAAAATATTAATTCACCCCCCCCCCCTCTTGGTTAGCCTCGGGACTAGTTCATAGGGCCAAACATCCCTAATTAACTTTCAAGTGGTATCAGAGCGGGATTCATAAAAACTGAGTTTGAAAACTTTTTGAATTTTGATCCATGGCTAACTTTGGTAATCGTAATACAATTCAAGGATATTCTATTACTCGACCTCCTTTGTTTGACAACCTTCCTTTTGATTTTTGAAAAACTCGCATGTCTACTTTTCTGTAATCAACTGACTATCGCATGTGGATACTTTTTAAAGAAGGATATTCTCCACCTTCTCGTGAAATTAACGGAATTAAAACTGAAGTTGCTTTTACTAAATAGACTTTCGATGAAAGAGATTTAGCTCAATTGAATGCGAAGTGTTTGAACTATTTTTTCTGTGCTTTAAAGTCTGAGGATTACATGCATGTTTCTAGTTTCTCAACTGGAAAAGAGATTTGGGATAGGTTGTGTATTACTTATGATGGAATCAATGAAGTAAAATAATATCGTTTGAATATTCTCTTGCATGACTACAAAATTTTTCGTATGAAACCTTCTGAAATAATTTCTGATATGTTTAAAAGGTTCACTCAAATTATAACTTCTTTGCATGCCTTAGGAAGAGAACTTTCAAATTATGAAAAAGTAAATAAGATTTTAAGATGCTTGCCTTCATCTTTTGATGCTAAAATCACTGCAATCATTAAGTCTAACGATTTGAACACATATTCGATTGATAGCTTATTTGGATCACTCATTTCTTACGAGCAAGGGATGAATCAAAGAAATCTTGATGCATGTGAAAAAAAGAAGGAGAAAACTGAGGTATTAAAGGCCAATAACAGGAACTTTGATTCTTCTGGGTCTAAGAGCGATGACATTGCCTTAATCACAAGGCAATTCAAAAGCTTTCTAAGGAAGAAGCAAAAGCATCATCAAAATTAGAGAAAAGTTAAGGATAAGAAATATTCTAAAGGATCTTATGATGTTGTTTGTTTTGAATGTAGGAAGCCTGGACATGTCAGAGCAGATTGTCCTATACTTCAAGATCACTCAAGCAAAGAAAAGGGTGATGAAAAACCCAAGCTTAGGAAGGAGAAAAAGAGACTTCAAAAGGCATTTTGGGCAGATTTTGCATCTGATTCATCAGAGATTGAACCTGAAGATGAAACAATGAACTTGTACTTAATGGCGGAAGATCATCTTGATTAAAGTGATGAAGAAGAGGTATGTAGACCAGCTTATGATCAATTTTTCGAAATTTGTGAGAAAATTCATGCATCATATAAAAAACTTAAGAAAACACATGTTAGTTTGAAGTTGGAGATTTTGAATATACAAAAGGAGTATGAAACTATTCTCAAATATCATTCTACGATTGATTCAAATCACGTGGCTCTACTTGATGAATTTGATGATTTAAACAAAAAGCATTCGGAATTAATTGATGAGCATGATGCATTAAAAGTTTCACACACCTCTCTCAAATCTGATTTGAAGAAATCTAAAGAGATAGAGCGCAACTTGAGGATTGATAATAATACTTTTGAAAATATTTACTTGAGGCTTAAAAATGAATTGGACTCAATTAAGAGAAATTGGATGACATCCACTTTTGATCTAAAGCCAAGACCTAGGAAGAGGCATTACAATTCAAACCATTTAAGAAATCCTTTTTCCGGTGTTAAATACTTTTCATGTGGCATGCTAGGACACATCTCACACACTTACACTGTTCACCATAGTACACATTGGGTGTGGAGACCAAAATTCAATGATTCACAGCATAGCACACAAGCATCACTTTCTACTATTCATACGAAGGGATACAAACCTAGTTGGGTTCCTAAATCTGACAGTTGTTGATTCTTGCAGGATTGCTCTCACTAAAGACCTCGTGAGAGCATAGGATACTTGGAAAAAATGGAGACTCACAGCTCATAATTGCTTAAACTTGCTGCATCATAAATTCTTGAAATGCATTTGTTGATTAATGTAGTTTTTTTTTTTTGTTTTTTCATGATTGCTTTTTGTTGTTTTAGTTATTTGATCTTATTTTATTTTAATTTTGGTTTTTTATATGATACATTTTTCAAGCTTTTAGATTTTGGAGATTTAAAGGCAATATTTAGCATATCTAAATCGATTAAAGGGAGAAACACCGTTGATGGTTTCCCTTCTTCTAACCTCTTTTAGTGGTATAATTTTTTTTTTCTAAACAAAGGTCTATCTCATTTTAATAAATGGTTTTTTGAAATTAAAATCTTTTATGTTGCTACAATAATCTGTCATATATATATAATGTTCAAAGTTTTTTTTTCATCTTTCAAGTTAATTGAAATATTGTCGTTGCACATATCATATGATCTTGATTATGTTTTGTGACTAGTTCTTCCCTATGTTATGTTGCGGATCTATGGTTTATGATTTTGATAATAGCAAACATTCCTTATTTCTCTACCATTATCTTATGTGCTAACATTTTAGGTCCACATGATCAGACTGCAATCAGTTTGGAACCAGCTCAAGACTGGGTAGACTAGGTCTGTGTTAGTTTGTAATCTTTTTCCTTTCTTGAGTCGGTTGTATTTGAAGTGGCATCTGATGATTTGTAACTTGGAAGATTTTTT
>NW_021320019.1:3366141-3369166 GCF_001605985.2 Dendrobium catenatum | reverse complement strand
ATAATAATAATAAAAAATACTCTCTTACCTCGATGTCCGTGTTGGACCGGAAAACCGCCTCAAGCACGCCTTTAGTGCGCGTGGTGGGATGGGACCTCGGTGCGACACCTACGACAAGGTAGGCGAGTGACCCATCGATCCACGTGTCAACCACGACAACCCCGCGAAGGTATGAAATTTTCTAAACTCAAAACCCTACTTCAATGTTCGTGGCGAACTGGAGAACCGCCCCATGCACGCCTTTATTGCGCGTGGTGGGATGGGACCCCGGTGCGGCACGTACGACGAAGCGGGGTCACTTATAAGTACACCCGAGCGGAGGGAAAGCAAAACTGTCTCTTTTCATAAAAAATGCTTTTTAAAACCCATGCACGCCTTTATTGGCGTGGTGGGCGAAAAAACAACAAAAATACCGCTGCGGTGTCTCACCAACACCAACCGTGCACGTCTTTATTGACGTGGCGGGTAGGCAGCCTCTTGGTTTTTCCCCTAAATGGGGGAGACGCCGGGAGGCTGTCGAATTTTTGTCTGAAATACAGACAAGGACTTGTAACAATTTGGACCTGGACTTGATTGAACTCAGAAGAACAACGGAAGACTTGTACTTGGATTTTTGAACAAGATCTAAATGACTTGATAAATAATTGAACCCAAATAAAAATGTGCAAGAAGCTTAATTCAAACTCAAGCAGTTATAATTTGAACAACTTGGACTCTCATTTAAACTTCAAGGGCTCAAATTTGATTTGGACTTGAGCTTGTTACTTGAACTCGATCAAGGAAAGGAACTCATTCTTGAACTTGCAAATGAACATGAACTCAAACTTGGACTCTACAAGATCACAAGAGACTTTGAATTTGGGACTTGAGATTGAACAATTTGAGCAAGGACTTAAGCTTGCTAGTTGAACATTTGGACTTGACTTGAACCAAATGACATTAACTTGAAACTTGAATTTGAATCCTAACACTAAATTCTTAATGAAGGATAAAGAAGTTTCATTTCAATACTAAGTGAATTTGTGGAAAATTTTGGAACGAACCTCAACATATAATAGAATACTTGTGGCGAAAGATCTTCAAGTATAAGTGACATGCAATTGAGCATACTAGTTCCTTACATACACTAAGTATCAATTCCAAGTATAACTCGCTTGAGAAATAAACAAGAGTTTCTACCTGTAAGCTATAACACAAGATCTCCAACGAATGTCTCGATCATGCAAAGAACAAGGAACAACGAAGCAATAAAAGATTTACATTAAAATCTCATTGAACATGATTTTCTCATGAGCAAATGAGGTATTCATGAAGGATCATTATACAAGCATCGATGAGAAAAATCAACACTCAAGATATAATCAACCATCAAAGACAATGGAAGACCTTCAATATACATATAAATAAAATGATATCCATATCACCCACATTGGTTGGTCCACAAATTTGCAAAGAGGAGTTGGATGATGCTAATGGAATTGACCCCTAATGAACATGATCATCTCAAGTAGGGTAAAGAAATGATATCAAGTTTATCATGCATATAACAAACCACCTTCAAGGATAAAGAAATTGCAAGGGGAGTCTATTTGCAAGTAAAAGATGTAGCCCTCGATGTGTACTATAACTTATCCCTGAATATACAGTGACTGATGTTTCCTTTGCCAATCAACTTATGGGCATAAATAGATGAGTGCAATAAAGCTACGATACCTCTATATCAATATAAATGTTCAAAGTAAAACGAACACATTGATTCACTGTAAGTGAAAACGAAAAATATATAGCGGATG
The DNA here is from genome assembly GCF_001605985.2 of Dendrobium catenatum. Lineage (NCBI taxonomy): Eukaryota > Viridiplantae > Streptophyta > Magnoliopsida > Asparagales > Orchidaceae > Dendrobium > Dendrobium catenatum. The sequence goes on along the minus strand of NW_021320019.1, from coordinate 3,367,373 downwards.
TAAGCTCTTACGAATTATCGTAGCCACATCAACTACAAATGACAACAAGTCACTGTGAGAAACTCGTGATGCATAGATCAGATCAGTTATAATCATCTACAAGTATAAGAAAGGAGATTAGTTAGTGCACTACGATGCACCTGCAGAAAGTAACAAAGTAGTGCACGACAATCTACCTGTACAAAGCAGCGAACCAGTCTATTCAGAAGCTGCTACGCCACGCCACCGGATCTGCAACATTCGTACAAGCAGACAGAAGGCGTCCACAACTACAACGCCACCGGATCCGCAACTTTTATGCAAGCGGACTGAAGGCGTCTACAAATAATTTCAGAATACCGCCACACGTGCACCGTAGTTTGTATACACATAGGTATACGAAAAGGGGTAAAAATAATCATAAAATCCATATGGGCCCCGACGAGCGTGTAATTGGTACACACGTGACGTTTAGGGATGCTACGCGGGTTACTAAATTTGAACCCGATCCTCTTAAGTTGATAAAAAAAGAGTAGATAGGGTATGATTAAAAAATGCCCCCAAACACCCGCATGGGCCTCGACGAGCGTGTTATTGGTACATACGTGACGTCAAGGAATGCTGCACGGGTTATTAAGTGAATTCTAGTTCGAACCCGATCCTTCTATACGGATCAATAGGAGTCGACAAGGTTCGAACCTTCAAACAAATATATGGTCGTGGCGACCAGTGCATTTGTTTTAACACATTCATATTAGGCATTCAAAGCCTAAAATCAAGAGAATTCACTAACAAAGGCACAAAGCCTACGAAACCTGATCCTCTATCAACGATTTGATGAGGTGGACAAATTAAAATTCACTTCAGCTCACAAAAGAGCTAAATGCCTAGTCGAAAATATCACTAGGATCCATTCTCAAATAACCTCCTGCTAGTAAGGACGTGGTACGTGTCCTCTGACCGGCGGTTTGTTGCCAAATGGCACCGCAGGATAAACGATTATGACCCGGGGCCATCTGAACCGAGTGGTTTTGCCGCCAAATGACACTACGAAATACCGGTTATGGCCAGCGCCGTTACGTTCCTTATTGGCATCAAATTCTTGAGATATGAATCAATAGGATATGATCAATAGGGCACAAAGCCTTTTGTTAGCTAAGGTGCATTCAAATTTATCCCCTTAGACAAACATTCAACCCAGGTCTACAAGGTCCCATTGGACGAAACAACCCATGGCTGCCGACAAGGATCCT
>NW_021320019.1:3357138-3358515 GCF_001605985.2 Dendrobium catenatum | reverse complement strand
TCGTCGTCGCCCAAACGATGTCCGATTGCGAAACGGATTGTGTACTTGCGACCGGAACATCAACAGTACCCTAAATGCACTATTAATTTATCTAATGTCGACAAATTTTGACACGTTAAACGAGGGGAAATTACATAAATTTCTAGGCAATTGCACACTTTTCAAAGAAACACATGATTCAAATAAGCATCTCTATTTTGAATTCAGCAAATCCGATCGCTATTTTGAATGGATATTCATATTAATAATATTATGATATTATTAATATTAATACTAATTTAATAAAAATCAGATCAAAGTCAAACGTTACGTCAAAATCTTCTTAATCTTACCTCGTTTCTCTTCGGATCTCTGCTAAATTCCCGTCAGAATCCCTTAAATTCTGCTGATTTTTGTGTCTCTTCCCTGATATCCCGTAGTGCACCTCGGACATCGTGGCTACTTGTTTTAAAAATGAGAAGCCGGATTACTTGCTGGGCGGTTGGTGACCTTCACAACCCACAATTCTCTGTTTCCCGTTCTTTCACCCAAGCGAGCTCCTTCCTGAAGAGATCAACCTCCCACCCTCCGGCTCTGCCAACCCAGGTAGTCCGTTGTTGCCTATGTAAGCTTGAAACTTCTCGTCACTTTGACCACCTTCTTGTTCACGCCAAGCTGTAGATTTCCAACACCTCACAGACGTTGGTCTTCCCTCTCACTCCCTCAAACTTCCAGAACCTTTTTACGCCACCACCTCCATAGAGCTATTCACCTGTCTCACCTCACGCCCAAATCTCCTCAAAATATCCCACTGTCTCTTCCGCCTGAAAATCAAACAAAACCAAAAAGAGCTCGCCAAACCGTCCGCTACACTTAGCTGAACCGTCATCTGGAGCCACCTATCCTTCTTCCACCTTATAGCTTTTATGTACCTCCCCACTGTGAATGATTTATACAGCTAAAAAAAAAGAAGCCCAAGCTCCCGCCTACCCGTGCTTCACGTGAAAGGATGTCTTTTGTGACGGGTTTGGCGACAACCAATAGATGATGAAAGCTAGAATCCAGTGAGATGGGTTACTTCAACTTTCCAAAGATCTCTTATGGCAAGTTGCATGAGAGACAGTGGGTTAAAGGATGATTCTGAAGATTCATTTCAAGAGCTATTTAATTGTTCTTATCAGCACTTTAACGTTCTCAGTAGCGGAGATAAAGATGGATGCATCTGTTTCAAATCTGAGAGCTACTCATGGCCCTTGAAGGAGGAGATTGGAGTCTCTAAGAATCTTCTTGCTAATGACATGCAATCTTGAAAGAGAAGAGCTTAGTCCATTAAGATCAAATAAGATTATTAAATCATCCAAGGAGAATGGCATCCAGATTAGTGAGGGTAAAGAGAAT
>NW_021320019.1:3352147-3357038 GCF_001605985.2 Dendrobium catenatum | reverse complement strand
CCGGTCCGGTTTTCACAACCTTGGATGTAGTATAATGTTTAATGAATTTTATCGTTCGACTTTTCGTACCCGCCTCATTAGATCGAGCATCCGGGTCGGGTCGTGAATAAAGTGGTATCAAAGCCCAATTAAGATATGAATCATGCTGAAAGAGCCATTAGGATGAATATTAATGATTGAAGGTTTAATGTGAAATGAATATCTTATCGATTACAGGAATCAAAATGATCTTAGAGAAGAGGAAGTTGAGGAAGTGGAAAGATCAGTGCCTAATGTTAATGTTAATCCTGATGCACTGGCACAAATGATGACAGCTGTGACTCAGCTGATTCAAGATTCAAGAAATCAACCATCGGGGAGTAGCAGTGGAGGTGGAATGGTTATGGATAAATATCTAAAATTATTTCAGGATATGAGACCACCATTATTCAAAGGAGTAGAGGGACCAATAGAGGCTGAAAACTAGTTGCTGATGATTGAAAAAATATTAGAAGGTATGAACAGTCCAGAAGAGAGAAACGTTTCCTTGGCAACCTTTGCATTAGAAGGAGAAGCTGAAAGATGGTGGAGAGGGCTGTATCAAGATAAATTTGAAGGAATCCCTGACATGCAAATTAAGTGGAACGATTTTACTCAGGTGTTCAGGGATTGGTTCGTGCCTCCTTCTGCGAGGAGGCAAATGCAGGACAAGTTTATGAGATTGATACGAGGAGACAGATAAGTTATGCAGTATGAAGCTGAATTTACAACGTTAGCCATATATGCTCCTCAATTAGTACACATTATGGATGATAAATGCCATCGCTTCTTAGCTGGACTGAAGGATGCAATTAGGTTACCCCTGGTTCCTCTTGAAATTGAAGATTATACAGTGCTAGTGAAAAGAGCTAGAAAGCTAGAAGCAGATATGCAAAATATTCAAAGGAGACGTGTTGACCTCTGAGAAAGTCCAAAAAAAAGATATATCAAATAAATAAAAATAAGATACCTGTAACCTGCCACAGTCGGCTGCCCATCCCTCGTATCCGGCAGAAATCCCGCAACAGCGACCCACTCCGTGCAAACGGCGCCGATTTCAGTCGTTTCATACACGCTCGCCTCGATCCTTGCCTTCTCCGTGTCTATAAAATGAAAGTGAGGACTTCGCACTTCGACACACACACGACCCCATTCGTAGCTCTATCATTACTCTGCCGAAGCCACTCCTCCCTCCTCCGATCAAATCCCGCCTCATCTCCCTCTCAACTTCCGAACTCCAGTCCAGTAAGCCTCCGTCGACTTCCCCCCCATCCCGATCCTCTCGATTCAGTCACATCGGCATAGAGAGAGATGAACGAGAGGAGGGAGAGAGAGAAGGAGAGAAACCAAAAGCCCTTACCTCCAGCCGCAGGCTCCAGTCGAATCCCACAGCGCCAAGCCTTCCGTCTTACGTCGATCCCACTCAGTCCAGGCGAACACCTCCCATGCTTCTGCTCCGAGTCTCATCAAGTCGAAGTTCGGCTTCTCACCAGTCGACGAGCTACATGGAGAGAGAGAGAGAGAGGAGAGGTCCTCTCACCTATCCCCTTGCTGTCGACCCCGCCCTCTTCTCCGCTTTCCCTTTCCTGCTCGAACAGGAAGTTAACGATTCAGTCGCGACGCATAGAACGCGAGGCAAAGCTGCGTGAGGCTAACTCCTCCCCTTGCGTGCTTCTTCGGGCCAAAACCTCCAAACACAGAGACTCATTCTCTGTTGTTTTTTAAGTGAGGCTTTTTTTTAATTAATTATGAGTTAATTAGATTATTATAATTATATTGTTAATTCTAATTAATTATTATTATTATAATTAATTATAACAATTAATCTAATTGTATTTAGTCATTTTATTAGTTATTATTTAAAGAAATAGATATTGATTGTTCATTATGATTAATTTTATTTAATTCATTACTATTTTCTTATTTAGTTATATTAATTATATATTAATTATAATTAATTACTAGATTTAATTAATTATCTTAATTAATTATTATATATTTAATTGCTTATTATTTATTATAATTATTCAAAAGAGAAGAGAGTCATTCTCTTCCTTTCGAGCATGTGCCGAGCGAACCCCGCCATGGATAACCTTTCTAAGCTCTAAACCTCCGAGTCCTGCTTTCGATGCTCTTCGAGCGAGCCATACGACCACCTGTATAGACGTTTTCCTGCGTGTCCGGACTGGGGAGGAAGTTCGTCGCTGGTGTTTTCAACGAATTGGTGCACTAGTTTGTTCTCGACGTGCGTGTCGAGCGGCCACCGCATATACGACGCTTTTTTCAGCGTGGTGGGATGGCGAACCGGTGCGCGCCGACGGTCGGATATTCTAATACCCGCGCGCGGGAACAACTGGCTTTTTCTTATAAGTACCGCTCGTGGAAACAATTTTTCTTCTTTTGAAACCAGGTCGAGCCTACCCGCTGTTCTCTGTGGCGTCGGTGGGACAAAAAGTTTTACACGGGCCGGGGGGCTGTCCTCGAAAGAGGCTCTGTTCTAGCGTTGGCGGGAGGCCATTTTCGTATTCCCTTACTGGGGGAGACGCCGGGAGGCTGCCGAAATTTCGGATGAAAACATATTGTACTCGGACCTATTTGAACTCAAAAGAATGTGAACGGTGGACTTGTGGGACCGGACTTGAACCAAGATTTGGACTTAAATGAACAATGAAATAAATTGAACTAAAATCAATCCCGAACTTACAAGGACTTTAAATGAATTTGGGACTTGAACAAGACTACGAAAACTTGAAATTGAACTTGTAAGCTTTTGAACATCAAAGGATCTGTGAACTTGAACACTTTGAACTCGTGCATTTGGACTTGAATTCAACGAAACTATAAGAACTTGAGCCCAAGGAGTTTGGGCTTGACACTAAATGAACTGGACTTGACCCAAACGAATACAAAAGAGCTCAAATTGGACTTGATTCAAACATTTGAACTCAAGCATGAATTTGAGTTAGACTTCAGAAGAATCCGAATACCGGAACTTGATTCGGATCAAGCATAGTGGACATGAACTCAGATCTGAACCATAACTAGATAATCAAGTTTAAATGGATATATAATTATCTTAATATCATTCATCAAATTTGACTATGCCAGTGGAGATCAATGAATGGAGGATGGACATTCATTAAAATCCCAAATAGAAATAAATTATTGGTTCACTCATAAGCAACAGTACAAGCTCAATGATACCATAAGGGCCATTGACTTCATTCAACAACTCTTCAATGGCAGTCAGATACATCGCCTTCTTACAAATGGAGATGTATAACACAAAAAAAAAAATGATGCTCCTTACAAGATTGCATGTTGATTGAGAAGGCAACATTGGAGATCAATAGTCAAAGAGATGCCCCTACAAGCTAGTACAATCAAATCCCACCTGAGATTGGTGAAAGGTGGATTTGATACCGGTGACAATGGTTCTCCTACGAACACTTCTAAGAAATTGTAGTGAATACAACGGTCCCTACAAATAAATGCAATCCACTTGTGGATAACAACAGTGTATTGTAAATATAATGAATCACTGTGGACACAAGAAACGAGGGTCTCCAACAAACATTCCAAGGAAGTCGTAGTGGATACAACGGGTCCTTGCAAACAAACATGAACTACTTGTGGATAACAACAGTGGATGTATCGTAGAAGCAACAAACCACTGTGGACACAAGTACGGATATCACCTACGACAGTGACGATCAAGACCTACAAGCACATCAGGTACAAAGGTAATCTGAAGTACAAAAAAAGGATACCCCTTGGCAGAAGGGAGAAAATGTTTGAACAAGTTAAAACCAAACTTCCTGGTGTTCCAAAGTCTCTTCTCAGCTCTATATTTGAGAAGAAAATAGTTCTGGCGCACACAAATATCAGAAATATCAAGTCTACTACACTAACGATCTAAAAAAAGAGTTTTCTTCAAAAGGAACAAACTTCAAAGTCTATAAGAATTTCCCCGGTGAATGAGAAAAGGGGAGCCAATATAAAGACACCACGCCACCGGATCCGCAACACTCGTACTAGCGGACAGAAGGCGTGTATAAGCTCTGAAATCAAATGTTGTGTATTCAAATGTCAATTATCTGCACAACTATAAATATTTCAAAATACCCCTGCACGTGCACTAGAGAATGTATACACATAGGTACACTAAAGGGGGTATATAAAAATCACCCGCATGGGCCCCAGCGAGCGTGTTATTGGTACACACGTGGTGCCTAGGGATGCTGCGCGGGTCGATAAGTGAATTCTAGTTCGAACCCGATCCTTCTATACGGATCAATAGAAGTCGACAGGGTTCGAACCTTTAAACGAATACACGGCTGTGGCGACCAGTGTATTTGTTTCAACACATTTGTATTACGCATTCTAGGCCTACAATCAAAAGAATTCACTAAACAAAAGGCATGAAGCCGACGAAACCCGATCGTCCTAAATAGAGAAATAGGAGTAGACAGGGTTCAAGATATTGAATAAATATGCGGTTATGGAGTTGACCGGAATATTTATTTTATGCATTCATATTCGGCCTTCAAGGCCTGAAATCAAGAAAATTCATCAACAAAAGGTATGAAGCCTACGAAGAACCTAATCCTCTGTCAACAGCCAAACAGAGTCGACAAGGTTCAGGCTTTAAATGGAAATGATCCCGAACACCCCGATGATGGCCGCGTTGATTAAAGATCTCAACCGGAGGGGTCCATTCCAAATATTTTTCAAATGTCTCCCAAATATCAAAAAATCCAAAAATCTCAAAGATATTTAAAAATTGAAATCAATCCATCAATCACTCAAAGCGAAATACATCGACCCTCCGCAACAGTTTGTCGGGGTGGACAAATCAAAATTTATTTCATCT
>NW_021320019.1:3278525-3352047 GCF_001605985.2 Dendrobium catenatum | reverse complement strand
AAGATATGGCCATTATGAATTTGTAGTAATGACATTTTGGGTGACAAATGCACCGGCTATATTTATGGATTTGATGAATAGAATTTTTTAAGCCATTTCTGGACATATTTGTGATTGTGTTTATTGATGATATTCTGATTTATTCAAGAAATGAAGAAAGCCATTCCAGTCATCTTCAAGCAGTGTTGCAAACATTAAAGGAGAATAAGTTGTATGCCAAATTTTTAAAGTGTGAATTTTGGCTGAGTAGTGTTAAATTTCTGGGACATATAATTAGTGGTGAAGGAATTTCCGTTGATCAAAATAAAATTCAAGCCATATCAGATTGGCCAAGACCAAAGACAGTTTCAGAGGTGAGAAGTTTTCTAGGACTTGCTGGTTATTATAGGAGATTTGTAGAGGAGTTTTCTCAGATTGCTATGCCGCTATCCAGATTAACTCAGAAAACAGTGAAATTTGAATGGAGTGATCAGTATGAAGAAGCCTTCCAGAAGTTAAAGAATTTCTAAGTAACTGCTCCGATTTTGACAATTCCATCAGGTTCAGGAGGGTTCCAAATTTTTTGTGATGCTTCATTGAGAGGACTTGGATGTGTATTCATGCAGCATGGTAGAGTGGTGACCTATGCTTCAAGGCAACTGAAAATTCATGAAAGAAACTACCCTACTCATGATTTAGAATTGACAGTTGCAGTTTTTGCACTCAAAATATGGAGACATTATTTGTATGGGGTCAAATGCGAAGTGTTTACAGATCATAAGAGTCTCAAATACATTTTCAATCAAAAGGAGCTAAATTTGAGATAGAGAAGGTGTTTAGAGCTCATTAAAGAATATGACTTGGACATACAGTATCATCCTGGAAAGGCAAATGTAGTTGCAAATGCACTTAGCAGAAAAACACTTGGAAATGCAAATTGACTAATCACCCAACATGAGCAGATCATCAGAGATATGGAAAAGTTAGAGATTTCAGTGGTCAATCAAAAAGAGACAAAAGATATGATGTTGAATCAGCTGATGATTCAATCTACTTTGAAAGATAAAGTTCTTAATACATTGTCTCAGGATGAGAAATTTCATACCATCATAAAGAAGGTGCAAGCAGGACAATTAGAGAACTTCGTTGTGGATGGAAAAAAGATTATTAAAATATAAAGGTAGAATCTGTATTCCAAATGTTGAAAACTTAAGAGAAGAGATACTACAGGAAGCTCACCTCTCAACATATGAAATTCACCCAGACAGTACAAAGATGTATCAGGAACTCAGAGGTTTGTTTTGGTGGCCAGGGTTAAAGAGAAGTGTTGCAGAATTTGTAGCAAAATGTATTCCATGTCAGATGATCAAAGTAGAACATCAAAAGCCAAGTGGTCAACTGTAACCCTTACCCATTCCCATGGTTTAAAATTGCGCAATATGAGGCTTGCCTTGAGGCCCGCCTTTGCGCAATTCCAGTAAAAAACGCCTCGATGCTTACGCCTCGAGTTTTTTTTATGAGGCTTGCGCCTCAACTTGGTTGAGGCCCGCCTTGAGTATGTCATTGCTATTTAATATTTATTTTTGAAAATTTGAATTATATGTTAATGAAAAGAATAATGGGATTTGGGAAAGATAGAATTTTGAGTTGAATTATATTTCATGTTGTCTTATTATTGGGATATTTTGATTTCACTTCATATCTTATGTTTTTTTTATGTTTTATATTATTCACTCATTAGTATATAAAAAATTTATCATTTTATGTTTCCGCAATCTTTTGATTTTGAGGCTTACGCCTCAAAACGCCTTGAGGCTTACGCCTCGCCTCACGAATGAAAAACGCCTCAATACCTGAATACGCAATTTTAAACATTGCCCATTCCTGAGTGGAAATGGGAAGACGTTGCAATAAATTTTGTAATTGGATTACCCAGGTCAAGGCAGAGTCAAGATGCAATATGGGTTATTATTGACAGATTAACTAAGTCAGCTCATTTCTTACCAATCAGACAGACAGATTCAGTAGAGAAATTGCCAATATTATATGTTGATGAAATTATAAGATTGCATGGAATTCCAAAATCTATTGTTTCAGACAGAGATGCCCGTTTCACTTCTAAATTGTGGAAGAAAATTTATGAAGCTTTGGGCACACGATTGACTTTCAGTACAACATTTCATCCACAGACAGATGGGCAATCAGAAAGAACAATTCAGACTTTGGAGGATTTAATGCGATTATGTGTTTTAGATTTTGAAGAAAATTGAAAAACTCACATACTATTGATTGAATTTTCTTACAACAACAGTTTTCAAGCTAGCATTGGAATGCAACCATATGAGGCTCTTTATGAAAGAAAATGTAAAACAACCTTATGTTGGGTAGAAACTAGTGAAAGAAAATTAATTGGAACTAAACTGATGGATGAAGCTACTAACAAAATCAGATTGATCAGAGATAGACTAAAGGCAGTTTAAGAAGGCAATGAAAATATTATGATGCAAAGCACCGACCAGAGGAATTTGAAGTTGGAGAGTTTGTTTTCCTAAAAGTTAGCCCAATGAAAGGTGTTCAAAGGTTTGTAAAGACGAGAAAATTGAGCCCAAGATTCATAGGTACCTATGAAATAATTGAAAGGATTAGAAATATGGCATATAGATTGCATCTGCCAGGAAATATGCAAGGAATCCATAATGTGTTTCATATATCAGTGCTTCGAAAGTATGTCTCAAATGATTCAAAGAGAATACAGTCTAAATCAATTGAATTGCAACCTTATTTGAAATATATTGAAGAACCATAAAGGATATTGGATTAAGATGTAAAACAGTTAAGGCATAAGACAATACCTTTTATGAAAATTTTATGAAAATATGGATCAGAAAGAGATGCCACTTGGGAGCAGGAAGCTGAAATGAGAAGCCAATATCCTCATCTATTTAATTAAGGTACCTTTTCTTTTGCTTGATTTTAATTTCGAGGACGAAATTTTTTAAGGGAGATTGTGACAACTGGTTCATCCGGCCGTTCAACTGAACCGGCCGGCTCACCTTACTAATACCGCAAACAGGAGAGGGTTTGCAGATAGCCAGCATTCGCAAAACAGACAGGAGCGAGCGGCGGCTTCGTGCGTGAGAGCGAGGTAGGTTTCTTTTCTCCAATTTTAGCAAATGATTATCTTTTCGGATAGAAAATAACAATTCCTTTTCATTCTTATCGTTATCAGAGTGTTATTTTGGGAGAGATTTGAAGAAAAAGAGAAACGAACGAGAAGGATTTAGGGAAGGAGGTTTGTTGAATTTTATTCTTCCTTTTCTTATAAATTTTGCAGAATTTCTTCATTTAAATGTAAATGTTAAACTTTATTTATCTTAGTAAATTTCATGCATATTAATTGAGGATGAGAATTACCCACTGAGTTTGCTTGGTAAACTCAAACCACGAATCTAAATGTTTCAGGTAAATTCCTAAAGAAGAAATGACTGAAAGAGAAGAACATGTTTATAGAAGGCGGCGTGTCAATGACAGCAAGTAAAATATATTTTGTGTTTTAGTGGCTCTTTAACATGAATGATGTAGTATAATGTTTAATGAATTTTATCATCCGACTTTTCGTTCCCGCCTCGTTAGATCAAGCATCTGGGCCAGGTCGTGACAGATAAAGGGCACACCCTGGATCAAAGGTTCCTCTTATTATCACTTATACTAAATGAAAATCCTATGGTTATTCTAACTTCCTTTTTTATCCAATGCAATCCAAGGATGAGAATAGAATTTCTAGCTTAGTTTAAGCTAAGAAAGAATCTTATAGAATGATCTAAGATTTTGATGATAGAAGTTGTGAAGGAAGAATACTTAAATATTCTAAGCGTAGGCTAAAAATTCAAGTAAATGATTAGTATATTTAAGTTTCTAAGTGAGAATCTGCGTTTCAAATTCACTCTAGATGGAGAACTTGTTACATCAACGGATTGTTGATATTTTTTATAACAACAATAGATTTTGTTGTAATTGTGATGAGCCATTTTATACACTCATCTAGACCTATTCACTCTAAAGTCATGATCCAAATGTTGAGATATCTCAAAGGGGGATCCTTGGGAAAGGATTCATATTTCAAAATACAGACCCCATCCAAAGTAGAAACCTAAACAAACGCAGATTGGGCAAGGGATATCAATGAAAGGACATCTACCTCTGAATAATGCACCTTTTTAGGAGATAGCCTAGTTATCTGGAGAAGCAAAAAATAAAATTTTTAACAAGAACTAGTGCTGAAAGCAAATTTTGATCTATTTTAAATGGGTTCTGTGAAGTTGGATTCTAAAAAAAATTATTAAAAACATTTGCTTCCCTTGCCATATGCCACAACTTTTTTAGTAGGCCTCCATAAACTTAATGGGTAGCCATTAGACTGTTTGCAGAGCAACCAAGAGCAAGCCATTGTCTCAACTTTGCAGGCCGCCATTATGGTTTAAGTGGGACTTTGCTAACTTAACAACTCATAACTAAGTATTTAGTGGTCACCACTAATTTGTTTTTGTATATAAAAGCCATTTTTAGAGCCTTTTTTATGCCTAAATTGAATTCTTTTGAGCTGCTATTTACCCTAGTGCTTCCCAAATATATACCCCTCCACTACAAACGCTTTAGGTCTACTTAAAACTCTTCAAAACTCCATATTGCAAAGATCATTCCTGCTTCATTCTTTCATTACAAATCAAGAAGAGCAAGAGCTTCTCATGGTTTAAACGAGCTTCAAAATTCAACATTCTTCATCTCATCATGCGACTGTCAAGTAAGATGTATCTTACCTTAATACCTTATGTTTGATCTTGTAAAGTTTCTTCTAATTGACTATATCTTTTGGAAGAGAGAAACCTTTTTCTATGATTAAGTTGAGAATACTTTTCCACAATGAAGATGTGAACTAACTGTTTCTTAGCTGGCTTGCAAGCAAAGACGTGTTTTGGGTAGTGAAATCCAAATAAGATGGTCCGCAGACATGAATGTAAACTGGTTGGAGCTGAACAATATAAATATCAGTTGTTTGTTATCTTTCATTCTGCACTCTATTTTATTTAAATGTCTCATTTTCCACAATGATCGCTTTATTTTGAGAGGTTTAATCAAATAAAATTTTTCGATGCAAAGCTTTTAAAACCCAGCCATCAGTCTCTTGCTAGTGCCATATTCATCAAAATATACATGAATATATATACAGTATTCATTTAATTTGTCATGAACGTTACCGGATCAACTCAACATGAAATGCTACACATGTTCTATACTAATGCAAGAGCCTGAATTAATGCGCACTTAAGATGATGATGCGATAGGTCTGATTTTCTCAAACAAAATTATCTTCTTGGTTGTGAGGCTCTTTAAACTGCTACAGCTTGTAAGATAAATTCACAGGAAATATGACAAGTTAAATACAAAAAGAAAACAAGAAAAGACTTATAAATCTAGGAATGTAATGCCAAAAAAATAGATCAGTAAAAGAACCTTGATCAAAGAAGATGATCTTAATGACTTACGTTTCTGATGCAGTTGCATTCCTGTAGCCCTACAACAAACATTTCATCGTCAAGGAATATGCTTAGATTTATGGAAACCAATTTTGAACATATTTAATTATAAATCAGCTTTACTAAGCAGAAAGCAATCTCTATTTTATCATATATTGCAGAAATATGACAGATGTAAATTGCTAGTCGCTAGAAATGGTGCAAACATATTTATGTACGACAAATTCAACTCTTTATGCGAACTCAATAGAAATGAAGGGATAAAATAGATTGAATGTCAACACTAAATAGTTGTGATAAAAGCTAATGCCGGTAACATTTTGCATCTGCAGATTTCTTGCTGGAATAACAGCAAAACAATTATAATAATAAAAATGGAGAAAATGAGTAAAATAGGGCATTGACTTTTTATGAAGGACAAAAAAATGTCCCCAATTATATTAATGGATCATTTTGCTCCCTCAAGTCTTTAAAAAGAAATCAAAATAATCTCATGTTGGGACTCTTTTGATTCCTCTTTAAGTAGTTGAGGGTCCAAAATGATACTTTAATATAGTTGGGAACTATATTGATCTTTCATAAACAGTCAATGGACCATTTTCTTGACACAATTTTTATGTAGACTCAACTTGGTTTGAGTCGAATTGGACTCAACTGGTCTGATTGAACTTGATCAACTCAATTGAGCCTCATCGAACCCAAATCAACTTAAACTAGACCCAAATTAAGACCAGTTAAACTTAAATGAACCCAAATTAAATCAAATTGATTTGATTCGAGTCTAATTACATAAAATTAACTCGATCAAAGCAAATTCATTTAAATCGAGTTCGATTCAAAATCAAATCCAAACCCAATAGACCCAATTGACTTTCCAATCAACAATTTGTATCCAACAGCTCAGATTGCCTTGGAATTATCACCTAGTGCGCCACTGCCTTCCCGTCAAATCTCAAAGCTAATAATAGAGTAGGATCTTATCCTTGTTCCCATACATAAAGCCGAGCAGCCATCCTTACAGAAGCTTCTGGTTTTTTACCCTAATATGTGCATCAAGAGGATTGAGAGAGAGAGAGAGAGAGTAATATCCAAAATCCAGTTAACTAAAATAAAATTTTACTTAGAAAAATATTATTTAATATTAGCAATTATTATTGTTAATTAAATAAGTTCAGTTTAATTATAATTCTAACCTAATTCTGATTAGATGCATCTATTGCCATTAGAGGAGTTATAAGAATGGTTGTTGTGGTGGGCACTCTCTTACAATAAGTCACTGATAGGGGGGGGGGGGGGTTACAATTCTTCTTGCCCATGGGCTGCTTGTTCTTCTCAGTTTGGAGATGTTTGCTGCTCACGAATTGGGTCTTGGCTGCTTGGTATTGAGCTCAGAATTCTAGATTTTACTTGATGTTAGCTCATTAATGATTGAGCTGAAGTTTAGCCCAATAATTGGGGGAATAAATGCACTTCCTAGCTCATAAATTCAAAAAGGTATGCTATTATTTCAAAATCATTATTGAGGAGTTTATTGTGGGGTGGACTTGTGCCTCTTCCCCTTCCTTTGCCTTTTCGTTTTCTGTTGGTTGTTGTTGTTCCCCTGGTTCTCCCTCTCGGTTTTCTCCTCCTGACTGCTTTTCCCGTGAAATGTTGCCTTATCTCCTGTGCTGGCTCTTCAGGTCCCTTGCTAGCTGGATTCCCGTGGCTGCTGGAGGGTTTTTTCGTGGATTGTTTCCTGTTTTTCTGTGCAGAATTCCTGCTGCTGTTTTGCTGTCTTTTGGCCTTCCATTTGGTGACTTTTGGCCTTTCATTTCCCCAAATTTGATTGGGTTTGGTTGGAGGTGTTATGGCTGTTTGTCTACCTTCTTTTTCCTATAAAATAGAGTTGTTTGTTGCTGTTTTAAGGATTGAAAAAATGGTTATATGGCTAATTTTTGGATAAAAACCTGCGGGTTTCTTCGTGGAAAAGCTTGCGAGCTTGTTCCTTTCCTCCCTTCTCCTAGGAAAGCTTGCGAGCTTGTCCTTCTATCTTCGTCTCGACTTCTAATCTACTTCTTCTATCCGCAAGTTCCCTTCCACTTGTATCTTTCTTCTTAAAGCAATGGAAATGCAAGTTTAGGTTTTTATTATATAAGTTTGTTTGAGTCATTTGTAAGCATCGTTTGTTAGGTGTCTTCATTGTTTCATTTGTAAGTGTCAAAGTTTGTAAATCATTTTATTTTATAAAGAGAAATTATTTTTGGTTTGTCTTGTCGTATTTTGCCTAATTTTGAGTAATTTGTGTATTTTCTATTACCTATGAAAGTTTAGCTTTTGTTTGCAAAAATTTGGAGTCCTTCCCAAATTTTTGCTCGCATCAGTCACGCAAGCCAGAAATTTCGGCAAGCAGGCATTGGAAATGTTGTAATTGGAACCGTCACAATGTTATGCTTAGTGAACAATTCAGTATAGTGCACAGGAGGAATCCGACATAGTGTTTAGGAGGAATTCAACACAGTGCTTAGAAGAAGGATTCAACATAGTGCTTAGATGAGGGATTCGGCAAAATGCATTGAAGAAGGGTTCAGTATAGTGGTAGTAATTTTAACATAAGTTTTTATGTTTTTTTTTTTTTAAATAATGGAAATTGGTTGATATTGAACTGAGTTTTTTTGCCATAAGGGTAGGATTTATACTCGGAAGAGGAAGCGTTGAATGCAAGCGAAAGATAAGAGAGGAGATTTAGTAGGCTTTGAGAGGGAGAATTTCAGTAAAGAATTCCAAGTTAAAGAAGAATACTAGAGAAATTGAGGAAAGAAGAAGTTAAAGTGAATTGCTTTTTATTGCAAAGTTATTGTTGTTTTGTAGATTTCCCTTATATCCGTAAAAGTTATTAAAAGAAAAAGTAAATCAATTATGTAGAAATTTATCTAGTATATGAGGAGGAGGGAATCTAGTTACAAGGTAAACTATATTTATTTAAATTACTAGAAGTATGATTTATGGAAGTCATTGAAAATTTAGAAGGGAATTGTGTAGGTTTTACAATCGCAGAAGGGTAAGAGGTGGGGGATTTGAGGAGTCAACTCGTCAGGGAGGTAAGTTATGTAAGTTGATTCCAATAATGAATATGAGCATACATTAAAGTATTCCTATACAGACAACTGCATATCCATATGAATAATTAAAATTTGAAGTAATATCAAGTTTGAATGTTTACAACTTTTCTTATTTGGAAATATTATGAAAAGAAGTTCAATTTCTTATCTATTGTACACATTCTCTTCATGCAAACAGTATAATAGATATGTTGTTATGAAAGTATGCAACCATATAATACAAATAGGAATTATGAATATGTGAAATTTATTGAATATTAAATTAGTAATAATTTGCTATAAAACGATATGATACATATAATTGTAGATGTGGTAAAAGGGACCCTAGGTATGATGCCTGCAATTGTAAGTGGGAAAAAAAATGGACCCCAAATATGATATATGCATAGCATGTGAGGCAAAAGGGACCTATGTGTAGTTTAATGGTAATAATGTCAGGTTTACTTGAGCTTCATTGAATATTTTTATGAAAGTTTGGTCAAATCTTTAAAGACTAATATTAATATTCTATATAGACTTTAAATGAATGAAAAAATGATTTTTAGAAGATGATTTATATTATTTTATAAATATTTCTAAGTTAATTTAATTATGCTATTCTTTATAATCTGACATTTAATTTTTATGTAACTTATATAACTTATTGAGCCTTATAACTCACCAATTCTTTTCATACTGGTTGTTGTTACAAGAAAAAGAAAGAAAAATAACGAAGTAAAATAAGTTCAACTTATACATTTTATATTCAATTGTTTAGCTTTGTTTGTGAGTCTACAGCTGAGATATGGAGATGGTTCAGTGGTGTACTATTTTAGACTTTATTAGTGGCTCTGTAAGTATTTGTTTCATATTGGGTTCATAAATTTTCACTCGGAATAACTTTTTAATCTTAGCAATCTAAACGATCTAATTTTCTTATAAGAAAATAGTCAATCTGAGTTGTATTATATCCATTTTTATAAGTGATGAGATGTTCATTCCTTTTCTTAAATAAGATATTAGCAATTGAAAAATCATAAGCTAAACAAAAATCTAATATGGTCTTGACACTTTCATTTGTCATTCCAAAACCATGGCCACCATGAATGCTTTTAAAATCATCTACCTCTCTACCAACATGACCATTTAAATCTCCTTTATTAAAAACTCTTTCTTCAAGAGATATCTTTTGTAATAATTCTTCTAAGTCATTCCAAAAATTTAATTTAAAACTCATATTCAAACTTACTTGAGGAGCATAAGCACTTATAATATTAACAATCTAATCATCAATAACAATCTTTAAAGCTATAATTCTATCTCCAATCTTATTAATTTTTATAATATTATCCTTCAAACTCTTATCTATAATAACACCTACATCATTTCTAGTACGACTCCTACCCGAATACCAAGTTTAAATCCTAAATTATCAATTTCCTTAGCCTTCTTTCCAACCCATTTGGTTTTCTAAATGCACAAAATATTTATCTTCCTATGAATCATAATATATATTAATTTCATTAATTTTCTTGTAAGGAAACCTATATTCCAATTTCCTATCCTAATTTTAGTTTCAAGGACCAATTGCACAATTTTAAACCTTGACCATAAGGGGACATTCGTACCCTAGAATAAAATAAACTCTATTCAGTCAAATATTGAATAGGGAAAAATCTATGTTAAAATATAAAATTGTGAGTTTTGTTATTAAGTCCATAGCGAAATAATATTTGTCTTTCGGGGTAATATATTATTTTTCTATGTTGTACTCATTCACAAAATATTTCAATCCGTTGAGGATGAATGACAAATTTCACCAACAGATTTTGATCCTTTTTTAATAAAAATGTATAAGATAACATATAAAAACTTGGAAAAGGCAATAAATTAAACTTCAAACATGCTATTTTAACCCCCTTAAGCAGGTACGTACCAACAAACTCTTTGGAGACTCTACATTAGCAGGTAATTCATGCACAAGGTGAGCTCCCTTCTTTTAAATAGATAGAAGTACATCAATCATAAATTTGATGTAAGTAATCACCTATAACACCAAAAATGCGTGCTAAAAATTTATTTTTACAAAGTTGCAGAAAATGAAGCTTCTGTTTTGCAAAAAGGAAATGAGATAACTTTTAGACACTCTAATTTCAGACATTTATATCAATTGAGTTTACAATGTTGATTATTATTTATTCATTCAGAATCAATTAATTTAATTCTAGTGATCAGTATTATTAATAGCTGGGATGAAAAAATCAACTAGCATGCCACAGAGTACCATCAAGAGATATAATAAATAAACTTCACTCACAACAAAATCAAAATATAGATACTGCATAGCAAACTTACTTCAAGTTTACAAATGAAGACAGGATGTCCTTGCCTTTGTCCAGATAAAGCACCCTGTAAAATCAAAGAGAATACATGAGAACCTTGTTCTAGTAGCATAGAATTGGCATAAAAGTTCTAGCAAGTTCAAGAGTAATATAAGGAAACCAATGGTTAACCAATGATAACTGAAGGTGACCGTCTGAACAAGAACCACGAACGTCATCGATGACATTATTGAGGACTGTTTTCTTTGCTTTATTAGTTGATGCATTTAAGACATTTTAGTTGTGACCTTTTAATTTGTTTTTTTTTTTTCCTAAGTTACTGTATATAAATTGCATGGATTTATCATAATTTGGTACATTTATGTGATTATTCTTAATGTCATTTCTATAAAAATGGAGACCTGGGAATTATTATAAATGATTAATGATTGGTATGCAAAGGGCGCCGGCTATTGCTATAATAAGATCCTCTTCCACTGCCAGATAAAGACCAGTTTCTTCCTCATCCCCCTCTCTCCAGTCCTCCCACTTCCTTCTCTTCTCTGATTTTCTCCCTTAACTGCTTTAAACAACAATCCCTACTCCAACTCCTACACAAAATCTTCTGCACCTCGCACAAACCCTTTTCACAGCATCAAATTTTAGAACCGACTTCAGTTGGAAACCCCGAGCCTACATAAATTGCAGGTGTCAAAACATATTCACAATGAAAACATGCCCTCTCTTCCATATGCATAAAATAGACCACTCTCAATTCATTAATCTGCATCTTCATCAGCTCTTATTCTCCTAGCAAACTTTAAAATAAGTAAAATAGCCTACAAATGGTATTTTCAAATGGGATTACAAGATAAGGCCCATTTACGATTGCTATGTCATTATTAGGAATGATTGACTCCTAACCCATTTATGCCAAATTTATTTAGGACCTCAAAAAACCAATCATAAACTAAAGCCAGCCCAAATTTATGACGGACTACAAGATAAGGCCAATTGACGATATCTTAAACATAATGTGTTTCTCCTATAAAACTAATTTAGAAAGTCGCTCAACATTTTTAGTTAGATCAAGATCAACTATACCTGTCAACGGCGAATGACACAGCATGACGCAAAGTTCCCCATGGAGCCATGGAGCATAGAGCAAAGTGCGGCGCAAGCCATTTTGAACACGGTGTAAAAAAAATAATTATAAAAATCATTATATGGATCCTATTTTAAAGTATCAATCAAGTTGGGTAAGGTTTGGTTGAATATATTTGTGGTCCAAAGTTAAAACCATTAAAGTGAGCTTCAAGTTTGTCAAAAATTTCTAATAAAATAAAGTCTAATAAAACCTAATTAAACTATTTTAATCATATCAAATAATTTTAAAATTAATTATTATATTATTTTAGAAATTAAAATATATAAATGTTAAAAAGTATTTATAATCATATTAAAAATACTAAAATTCAAATTGTGCGCGTCATGCGCCATTGCACACACATAGCGAAATTGCGCGCGCCAACTTGAACATGTGCGCCGCGCCATGCAGCTGACACCGTAGATACGCCACGCAGCACCATGCGCATGCCGCGTGCCATTTTGGGCCATTGAAAAGTATGAGATCACCTCAAACATATCTGAGTGAAATTTCAAGTAGTAGGGTCAATCTCAAAAATAGTTTTGAATTAATAATCTGATTTGAATGATGGAAAAAAATTTTATTGGAGCTAACTGTGGGCTCCGAAAATTCAGCCCCGGCCTCCGCCTGCACTGATTGTGCCTTACTTTCGGCGAGAGAGTTTTAACAGAATAAGTTCCGGGGCAAATTTTGGAAGGCAGATGTGTTTGTAGATAAGACACTACCCAGAGGTTTCGCCCACATTTTGTGAGGACTTTATTATCTGAGTTCTGGTTTCCTATAGGCGCAAGCCCCTATAGTTAATTACCCCTCCCGATAACGAGAGAGAGGTTTCGATTAAGGCTAGTCGTCAATCAGATATGTAGAGATATACGTAATCTGGAATATAATAACAGCATGAGTTTGAAATTTTTTTTTTTTTGGACATTTAGGCCATTTAAGGCAAACTCACACACACAACGCATACACATGGACTCGAACCTTGGACCTCTTAGTTGGAAGCCTAAGCTCTCAACCAATAGGTCAAGGGGAGTTGTGTAGTTTGAAATTTTGGAAATTTAAAGATTTGGATGTTTGGGAATTTGAAGATTTTGTATTTAAAATAGAAATTTTCACCATCTTGCACTTAAAGCGGATGGTGGGGGAATGGATGATAGACCCGATCAAGATCACATGGTTCCGTCGTCCCAGGCCATCGTGGTCCCTGATCTACTTAGTCAGAGGAGGTAATCGACCCAACCTGATAGAAGGATCCTTGTCGGTAGCCATGGGTTGCTTCGTCCAAGGGGACCTTGTAGACCTGGGGTGATTGTTTGTCTTAGGGGACAAATTTGAATCAGCCTTAGCTAACAGAAGGCTTTGTGCCCTATCGATCATATCCTATTGATTCATATCTCAAGGATTTGATGCCACTAAGGAGCATATTGGCTCTGGTCATAACAGGTATTTAGTGGTGCCATTTGGCGGCAAAACCACTCGGTTCAGAGTGCCCCAGGTCATAACCGTTTATCCTGCAGTGCCATTTGGCGGCAAAAGCGTCGGTTAGAGGACATGTACCACATCCTTATTGGTAGGAGATTTTTTGAGAATCGATCTTAGTGATATTTTCGACTAGGCATTAGCTCTTTGTGAGCTAAAGTAATTTTAATTTGTCCACCTCGGCAAACTGTTGCGAAGGGTGGATGGATTTTGCTTTTAAGTGTTGATAAATTTATTTCAATTTTAAATATTTTTTTATTTTGATGATTTTGAGTTTTTTGGATTTTTTGATATTTGGAATGGACTTTTGGGCGGCATTTGAAAATATTTGTGAAACCCTTCGATTGAGATAGATATTCAACACGGCCATCATCGGGGTGTTCATGATCATTTCTCTTTGTTGATTGAACCCTGTCGACCCTATCAACTTGCCGATAGGGGATTGGGTTTCGTAGGCTTCATGCCTTTATTAATGAATTCTTAGTATTATAGGTCTTGAAGGCATAATATGAATGTATTAAAATAAATACATCGGTCGCCACAATCGTGTATTTGTTTGAAGGTTCGAACCATGTCGACTCCTATTGATCCGTATAGAAGGATCGGTTTCGAACTTGAATTCACTTATCAACCCGCGCAGCATCCCTAAACGTCACGTGTATATTTATAACACGCTCGTCGGGGCCCATGCGGTTTGGGGGCATTTTATAATTAAACCATGTCGACTCCTTTTTACCTGTTAAGGAGGATCGAGTTTAAAATTTAATAATTCGTGCTGCATCCCTAAACGTCACGTGTGTACCAATAACACACTCGTCGGGGCCCATGCGGATATTTTAGAATTTCACTGATTTGACATACCCCTGTGTACCTATGTCAAGCTACGGTGCACGTGCAGGGGTATTTTAAAAGTATTTGTAGACGACTTCTATCTGCTTGAATAGAAGTTGCGGATCCGGTGGCGTATCATAGCAACTTCTAGATCAGTTGTTTGCTGCTTTATACAGGTAGACTGTCGTGCACTACTTGCATGATTTGCGCATGATTATAGTGCACTAACTAGTCGTCTGCCTTTTTGGTCATAGGAGCTTGCACTTGTCATATTCTCCATACATTTTGTTGTGGTTTTGGTCCCTACAACACATCCGCTATTGCTGTAGGTAAATGTATTCTTTCATTTGTAGATTGAGCCTAACTACAGGATACTGCATTTACTGAAGTCTTTCTGCATCTACCCATCAGTGGGCTGACACATACATTTATTTTCGTAGAGAGATTGTATGTGTTGCAGATCTTTCATATTTGCTCGCAAACCATATGTTGAATATACAACTAGCCTCCTGCAATGGACCATAGGCACTCGCATTGTTGTATATCAAATTCCCTCCGCTTGTAGGAGACAGATGCACATACTTGCCACTGCTGATTATAGACTGTATTAGTA
Source organism: Dendrobium catenatum (assembly GCF_001605985.2). NCBI lineage: Eukaryota > Viridiplantae > Streptophyta > Magnoliopsida > Asparagales > Orchidaceae > Dendrobium > Dendrobium catenatum. The sequence goes on along the minus strand of NW_021320019.1, from coordinate 3,337,066 downwards.
TCTTAACACTTGTGGCAGACTCCATGTATCCTTCTTGTAGATGACATGTTGTGTGCACAGCGGGTCTTCTACATACTTTCGTAGGCATTTGCATTTGTTATACGTCCGCTTCTGCATTAGAGAACAAGTGTATTTGACCCATGTTGAATTATTGTCGATGATGTGTTATGCTTGTGAACATCTCATATTGCATATTAATTGCTATGATTTGTTGATGTTCAGTGCATTTATCTGATAATTACTCATCATACCCACGTATGTACATTACTATGCATATGACACATCTTCCATCATTGCTAGTAAGAGTTCACATCCGCTACGATCTTCTATCTCATTCATGTAGAAAATCCGTCACACTGGTGATGTGTTCACCAATACTACTTGTAGATAAGATCGTTGTATGAATGAAGAGTTTTACATGTTAACTTGTAAGAGCTTGTATACTTTGCCGGTGTGTTACACTTGTTTGTACCTTTGCTTGCATGTTGAATTGTTGTTGATAATGGAGACTTCACTACATTCATATGTAAATCTTTTATGAATATCCCCATTGTAACTATCTTTGCTCATCAAATTCATATCACTTGCTCTTATGAGTGAGATATAGGGATTCTATTCACCATAGGTCATTGCTCATGATTATTTGTTGATGCTTGTAGAAAAGTTAAGTTTGTAGTTCTTTGTTCAAGTCCCAAACAATGTCACTCAATTCAAGTTCAAATTTTTGCATTCAAGCAAAGTTTCACATTCCTTAGACCAAGTTCAGGTCAAAGTTCTATTCATTGATGTTTGTTTGGATGCTCAAGATTATTGGTTAACACTTTTATATTTTCAATATGATCATTACTTTAATTTTCAAAACATGTTCATTCGAGTCCACTTTCACAAATCCTTGCTTGAGTTCGAGCATCAAACTCAAGTTCTAAGTCCCCTGCTATCCTTCAAGTCGGCTTAACGTTCAAATCAAGTTCTTCATCATTTGAGTTCAAGTCCAAGTGTTGTCAACTTGATTCAAGTTCTGAGTATAGTTCCAAATGGTCAACTTGTATTTTTATTTAAGCTTGAATCCAAGTTTTCATTCAAGTGCCTCTGATTTATTTAAGCTTGGATTTGTTTTAGATTTGAGTTTATTGCATTAAAGTACGGAAAATGAGGTCCAAGTCAAGTCTCACATTCATCCGAAATTTCGGCAACCTCCCTGCGGCTCCCCTGTTTACGGGAAAACTACGAAAAACTAGGCCTTTCCCACCACGCTAAGAAAAGCATGTATGGAAGGTGCCCTCTTTCGAGGACACCACGGCCGTGCTTAGCAAAATTCCTCTTTAAATCCTTAAGTTGGTTTTAGACTTTAAGGTACCAATTTTATATGTTTTAGTACTTAGCTTTTTCACTTTTTCTTTCTTTTCCTTTTGCTTTTTTTAATATTTTTTTCTATGTAGCTCTTAATATTTGTAATACCTATTTTTTACTCTCCCTTTTTAATCTAAGTTATTAAAATCTAAGGTTCATTAGAGGTCTATTGATTCCATAAGTACATATTTATAATAATCTTTAAAATTATTCTAAATCATGCATTCTTACTAAGGCTTTAATTAATTAATCGTAAGATAAAAAGTCAAGAGATTTGGTGTTTTAGGAGTCTTTTTTATTAAAAAGTGCTAGTTTTAATAAAATTACTACTTGTTATACTAGTTGCATTATTTTTTATTTTTCAATTTATGCCCTATAAATCACATATGTTTTTATTTTATTTTTTAGAATTTCTAAATTTAATTATAATTAATTATAATGATAATAATTAATTAAAATTAATTAACAGTAATTTTAATTAAAATTAAAGTTAATTAATTTTAATTAAAATTATTTAACATCTCCCACCTTTCACTGTCTGTAGTTCGGCGGCTCTACAGGATTTGGCTGAACAAGCGCACGAAGGGGAGAATTACCTTCGCAGCTAACGAGCTCCCGCTGCTCCTTCCTATTAAAATGTTGTAACTCCCAGTCCGATAGGAACGAAATGTCGTCAAGAGAGGTAGGGCCGACCGACAATGGAGGTTAGGGCGTCGAACTCTCTCTCTCTCTGTCTCTAGGTCGGAGGTCGGACGGAACTCACAGACAACGCAGGGGATCGGGACGTCGAGAGGCGGCTTCGGCTGGGTGTCGGCTTCAGGTAAGAAAAACTCTCTTAATCTCCCTCTCTCTCTTTCTTCGTCTGGATCGGGAGGAGCAAGGACGTCGGGATGGGAGGAAGATCGGAAGATGTGAGCAAGAGTGGGAAGAAGCAGCGAAGGCTTTGGTTGGGTCGGTATTTAACAATGACTTGATGGCTCGATCGAGGAGAGGTCGCACAATTTGCAGGGATGAGACACGAACGGCGCCGACTAGGCGCGATTTCGACGGCTTTCGTGGATCCGATGGATGCCCGGTATGATTGTGGGATTTTCATTTTGTGTTCTTCTCTCTTTTTTCTTTTTTTATTCATTGGTCAACACTAACTAACAAGTACTAATATTTATAAATTTTGATACATGATAAAAACTAAAGACTAGGTTGTTTTTAGTAAGAATTTAGTTATCTTTCTAAGGGTTTATGAGTTCAAATCATACTTCATATTATTTTTATTGAAAGTTCAAGTCCCTTGATATTGATCAATAGTGGTCACAATGAAGATTTTAAATGATACATAAGCACATAAGTCTAAACCCAATTAATCCATTTAAGCCCAAGGCCATTAGGGCTTTCAGAGGGTTGGCTTCATAGGCTAATATAATTAAGCAATGTTTAAAATTGCATATTCGGGTATTGAGGCGTTTTTCGTTCGTGAGGCGAGGCGTAAGCCTTAAGGCGTTTTGAGGCGTAAGCCTCAAAATCAAAAAATTGCGTAAACATAAAATAATAAATTTTGTATATACTAATGAGTAAATAATATATAAACCATAAAAAAGCTACTTACCACATCTTTGAGAATAAATAAGAGAGACATCACATAAGAACTCACTAATCATCAGCATTGTCATCACTTATCAGTCATCACTCATCACTAAGGGGGTCTTCATTTGAATCATCATTATAATGAACTGCTCTCTCCTCTTGCCCCTCTCATAAAGAGTCCAATATCTCCCAATCAACTTCTTCTTCCTCATTATCAGTTATCTTCCTTTTCCCTAAATATTTTTGAACAATATTATAACGAATAATAGTGTAATACATTAATAAAAGTTTAAGAAAAGAAAACTATATTATTTATATACTTTTTTTGATTTGTTCATAAGTTGTGGTGGATGTGGATGCTTTAAGACAATCAAAGAAATCAATATTTAAATCTTCATCTTGTAATTCAGACAGCATCACTTTAACTTCATCATCTATAAACCACTCATCATCAGATGCCACATCATCCCAAAGCAAAGGATCTTCATCATCCATTAATCTTTTTTTCTTCAAATTTCTATCTCTGAGTCTCCTATTGTACATAATATACACCAGTGACTTCATCCTCAATGTCGATAAGCAATTTCTCCTCTTTGTATGTACTTGGTTGTAGGTACTCCAATTTCTTTCACAGCCAGATGAAGAGCATGTCAAGCCCAAAACTTTCACAGCAAAATGCTGTAATTCTGGAGTCTCATCACCAAATTGAATGCACCACTCAACTGGAGATCCTTTGGCAATTGTATCTTTTGCTTGTTGTAATCCAAAAAAACCTTCTTTGTTCCTAAAAGGTACCAATTGCAAATCAGCATTTGATCTTTCAGTTGCATCACTTATTAGACGATCCATTAAATGATATAATCCCAATTTTATTTCAGGGTTTGTAGACTTTTTCTCTGCATATTGATACTGAGAGTTTAGGTAGTAGCCAGCGGCATGCAAGTGTCGGTGAAGCTGTAGTTCCTACCTATCATCAATAATATTTCAAATTTTCCTAAAACTTCCCTCACTTCCTCCTAAGCTGGAGGCAATCATCTCTTTGGCTTCATCCATGACATTGTAGATGAAACCCATTGTAGGCTTCTTCTCAGCATCCACCATCCTTAAAACATGCACTAAAGGTCTAGTGGTTGTAATGGCATATAAGACACTTTGATAAAATCTGTCATTTAAAACAATCTAATATCTTTTCCCTCAGCCTTCTTCGCTCAACACAACTCAACCACTGTGTAGATGTGAACATAGCCTCTAAAAGTTGCCTAGCATCCAGCATGCTCTCTAAGGTTAAGTAAGCGGTGGCAAATCTTATTGCGGCTGGCCTTAGAATTTTTTTTCGAAAATTTTCTCATAAGAGCTAGAACCCAAGAGTAGTTGTAAATAAAATTGGTTATTTTTTTGGCTTTAGTGAGTGCATTTTTATGTTGAGGTAACTCCCCAAGTTTCTCAAGAATCAGATCTATGCAATGTGCAGCACATGGAGTCTAGTACAAATGTTTCCTCTTCTCCATAAGTTTATTACCTGCAGCCTTATAAGAACTTACATTATCTGTCACAATTTGTATAACCAAATGTTTACCTCATCAATAATGTTATCTAATAATTCAAATATGAACTCAGCATCTTTGACCTGGTCATATGCTTCAATTGACCTTAAAAACACAGTATCATAAGACTTATTAATGAGGATGTTAATCAGACTTCTATGTTTGATATCAGACTACAAATATGACATAATTGTTATTCCTATTTGGGCCCAAGTCTTCTTAATTTCTTCGATGCTTTTATCAGTGCTTTCCAACTCCTTCAAAATCTATGTTCTTAAATCATACATGGTTGAAGGTTTGAACACTCTCCCAAATGCTCCAACTGAACGAATCATGATGTAATAAGCAGGTGATGTTGTAACATTAAATGGAATTGCATTTTCGTAGAAGAAACTGCCTATATTCTTACACACTCTTCTCCGCGCCTCCCTTGCATTTTTTGGGACCATCTTCTGTGTAGTAGAAGGTCTATCATCTGTTGTGTCAACCATATAATGATCCATAGGCCCTCTAGCATCCCTAGATGAAATGGGCTTCATAGAAGAAGATGAGTCCCTAACGCTGCGCTCACTCCCGTAGTAAGGTCCAACATCAACTCTATCCTCAAATTGCTTATGTGCAAGATGTTTTGATATGATAGACTTATTCATGTATGACTTTATCTCATCTCTTACAGTATCAGGAACTTTGGAGCATGTAGCAACATTTTTGTGAGAACCTGAAAGGTGTTCCTTCATCCTAGTCACACCACCTTTTACGACTTTATCACAGCAACTGCATTTCAGATAGACATATGTTTTATCACTGCCTCCTACATCTACCTGAGTGCTATGTTTCCATGCTGGATCTTTTCTATGACCTGATGCAGCTTTATCCTTATTTCTGACCATTCTGATTGAGCAAAAATAGGAAGTGAACGAGTTCTTACTAATCTTTTCTATGACCTGATACAGGTCGGAGGAGACAGCAGCCTCAGAAAAAAGCGGTCGCCGATCGAACAAAGAAGACAGCAACCCAACTCGCAGTAGAAGAAACCTCCAAGCAAAAGGTGAAGAGAGTAGCTCTCGTTTAGGGTTTAGTATGCGTACTGGATGTGTTCAGTATTATATAATGTCGAGCCGTCGATAAATTTTCTGGATGTGTTCAGTTTTATATTCTGCGTATTTTATGCGATCATACTGTGTATGTAATGCGTATTTAAGGTGTATATACTGCGTATGTGAGACGTAATCTATGCGCATTTTATGTGTATTTTATAAAACTTCTTCTAAAGCATTTGTAAATTAGCAGTTGGAGCAGCTGTAACTTAATGTATGACTTTGTATTAATATTTAATAAAACATATGATTTTCTGGTTATAGTATGAGTATTGGATGTTTTCAATATTATATTGTGCGTAATCTATGCGTACGTTGTGCATAATATATGGGTATACAATGTGTACACCATGCGTATTCTGTGCGTACTCTCTGCGTGAACATTGCGTATTTTGAAAAATAAAAAATAATTAAAAAAACATTTAATAGAATTTGATAAATATAATTTTAATGACTAAGTACAATATAAAAAATACAAGAACAAATTAAAAGAACATTTATAACAAATACAATTTTACAAGAGAACCTATGTACATTCTATTAAAAATATTAAACCAAAATAATTACAAGTAAAGCTTGTTTTGATGTTTAGACATGATTGTCAATCAGAAGTAATGCAGGTTTAACAGAATGTAAGATTTGTTACTTAAGAGTTAAGAGTGAAGTCTAAGGCTATTGGTAGATTGTGATTCATTTGAGGCTAAGGATTACCTAATTTTGAAATGTACTTATTTATCCTCATCCTCAAAATAATCATAATCTAACATCAAGAGCCATAAACCCTTTGTACTTGTTCAAATATCAGATTCAAGACTAGAAAATAAAATCATAATAATCACATTGCATCTAATTTGTAATAACAAATTTAAGTTTAACGTGTTAAACATATTCCTTAACATTTTAATGTAAGTAACTTAAAAACAAAAATACATATTAATTAAAACATTTAATATAATTTGATAAATAAAATTAACTGTGTAATGTGTGCGTATATTATGCGTACTTTGTGTGTCTTTTGTGCGTACTATGTGCATCTATTCTGCGCACGATATGCGTGTTGTGTTCATGCGTAATGCGTATTCTTAAAAAACGTTTAATATAATTTGATAAATAAAATTTACTGAGTAATGTGTGCGTGTATTATGCATACTATATGCGTCTTTTGTGCGTGCGTTATGGGTATTATTTAAAAACGTTTAAAAACTATTTATAAAATTATTTTTTTCGTTAAAATAAATAAGAAATTCAAACATTAATCTTTAAACGCAAATGTCAATCATAAAATCTTTCAAACATCATATCCTTGTTTCTCTTCCTTAAATACAATCCACCAAGAGTCATAAACCCTTTGTACTTGTTCAAATATCATATTCTTTCCATATATTTACAGACTTATATTCCGTAATCTACAGAGTTCTCCTATTTTGGTGCACCTTTAATGGTAGCAAGCTTCCATTTTCTGATATTACCATTAAAAGCTCCTTTCGTGTCAAAATATAGGTTTTAAGCTGAAAAATACGTAGAGCAAGGATTAGTTCGGTAAATTTTTTTAAAATTGAAGAGTTCATGTTCATCTAACACTTATGATTTTTGGAATAACAAGCCTATACTCTTTGACACAGTGGGGCAACGAGTCATAAAATTTCCACTTTTGTTCTTTCAGCAAACCAACCAGAAGGGTAATGTGCGAGGATTCAATGATTGGCTGTAATAAAATGTTATTTGAAGAAATAAAAAGTTTGGTTATATGGTCGATTTGCAATTTGGACAATTTATCCCTTTGTTATTCTGCAAGTGCAAGTAGTAAATGTAAGAAATAGATACTAAGTTAATAATCCAATAGTTAAACTGAATAATTGAATAATACTAAGTTACTAATCCAATAGACTGGAGAAATGTATAGAAATTTATGGTACTTGTCAGGCTTAAGGTTACACTTCTCATTTAACAAAAGGACAAAAAGATCTACATGTTCATGGCCTAAATAATTGTCGCTTACTAACAAACAAGATACTATCATCCCTACAAAAAAATAAATACGCATTTCATAAGCATACAATACGCATATCATACGCATACCATACGCATATAATACGTATAACATAAGCATACCATACGCATATAATAAACGTATCATAAATACGCGTATAATAAACATACCATATGCATATAATATAATATGTATATGATATGCATAACATACGCATATCATACGCATAACTAACGCATATCATACGCATACAAAAATTCAAACATAACATAAGTTACATTTTTTTACCTTTGATGGAACTTTTTCAAACATTCATGCACAAAATTTTTCTTCTCAGAACTCAAACTCAGAAGACCTTTGAAATTTTCTATTTCATTTGCATAAACATAAGTTACAAGATTTATATGAATGTCATCTACTAGTATTGGTTGATTTGCATTTGTATATGGAATAAGTTACATTTTTGCTGAGATTGGCTCATTAATGGGGATTGTCTCATTTTGGGGGATTGGCTCATTTTGGGAATTGGTTCATTGGGGCTGGGGGGAGGGATATATGATTTATGTTTCTCATTGGAAGATGAAGAGTGGCTAACAGATCTTTTCTGAGGAAAAATTTTGCTCTGATCAATGTGATTTTTGAGCTTGACCTCAATAACTTCAACTCTTTCAATTAGGTCTTCAAACTTTGAGCTCAGCCTACTTTCAAATTCAAGAAAACGTTGTGTGCATGTTTCTTTTAGTATTTGATTATTCTTTCTTGGAGAGATTTAAGTGCTTCAGCAGAAAAACTAAAATGTGGTTGCTGATGAGATTGGTGGGGGTCTTGCTGAGGAGGTGGGGTATGATGGGGAGATTGGGGGGGTTGTTTTGATGGGTGGATATTTCATGAGGGGAATCAGGGGATGGAGGACTGTCTGATGAATATTTCTTAACATTAACCATATCCATTTCAGCCTGTGAAACTGGATGGAGGACATTATAAATTTGGCTTTTCCTTATATTAACAAATAAGTTAGTGATCACCTCTGTATTATACACAATATCATCGGCCCATCATAGAAAACGAGATCTTTTGTCAACATACATAGAAGCATGAAAAGAAGTATGCTCCAGGAACCAAATCTGCATAAGATGAAAGAAATTTTAGCACTCACATTGAGCCAATAAATTTTTGAATGAATTTAACAGTTAGCACTTAGCACTCACAATTAGCAGAGGTACAAAACCGTTGATGTAACCTGCTGGCTTCTTATTTGAAATCTTGGAGGCTGCCTTATTAAACTCTCCAACTAAAAACTCCCTAATAGAACTAGCCCAGTTTATTGACAAAAAATCATCTGGATTATTTGGGGGGGGGGGGGGGGTAGTTTGCTTGTTAAACTCCAGCATATCTGTCTTAATTTCCGATGATGTAACTGAAGTATGTGCTAAGGAAAGCCAGGATATTTCTTCTCCTTTATTTGGCAGACCAATAAGTAGGGCCACTTCATCAGCAGTGAAAGGAATGGGATCACCTTTTAGAACAAAGCATTGATTTGAAATGTTCCACCTTGATATCAGCTCATAATTAAGATAGACATTTTGCTCAAATCCAGAAAATTGCAAAAACTATATGATCTTTAAACGTTTCAATGTGTCCATAACTTCGAAAGAAATTTGTTGAGCAAAGTTATTACAGATTGATCGAAAAGTAGAAACATAGTATCGATAGTTAATTGGACGAACATATATCTGAAAATTTTAAAAAATAAAAATATATAAAATAATCAAATAATATACGCACAGAAAACGCACAACATAAGCATAAAATACGTACAACATACACAGAGCACTCACAACATACGCCCAAGAACGCACATTTCAGAAAATTTGGCAGCAAATTATACGCACGCATAAAATAGGCACGCAGTATATACGCACAACATAAGCAATTATCACGCACAGTATACGCATAACATATGCATATAGTACGCACAACATACGTGTAAAGTACGCACAACAAAAGCATAGAGAACTCAGTGCTTAAAATTTAGTTAAGGTTTATGTTTTAAATTTCAACATAAATTCATAAACCCTAAATACAGAGAAAACTCAATGGAATCAAAGTATCAAACATTTAAAAAGTTTCAAGAAGCACCGCATACGCATAGCGTAAGCATAAAAAAAACGAAGAACTTCAAAACCTTGAACACATATGCATAACATAATCATAAAATATGCAGAACTGAACATAAATCATGACAGCAAATTACATTTTTCTTGGTGGGTGACGACATCTGAGAAGGAACTGAGGGAATGCTTGGAATTGCTCCGGAGTGAATGCTTGGAAGTTCGAACGTTTGCTGGAACTTGAAAACCGTAACGCAACGTATGACATTTGACCTTTACCAGGGTTTAAATATTGATGCCACGTCGAATTTAGTTTCTGTGACCTCTCTGTGTTATCCAAAAAATACAAAAGAAAAAAGGTTTAAAAAATTGCTTACTAGTAAGGACATTACAAACATCATCCACCTACTAAATGATGATAAAGACTCATGCAATCAAATGAAACTAGAAGGGTTTGATGTGTAATAAGCATAACAAGTCTTCATGTTCAATGGAATGTGGATATCAAGCAAATGTTGAATATTAAGCCCCTACACATATTTGTAGCTAATCTCAAGGGAATCATAAACAAATCTGTCAACCCGCTTGCAATTGATGGGAGGGGGGGCAATACACAATGAATGCAAAACATCCAAAAGCAAAGTGGAGAGGTCGCAAGAAAAAAAGTCCACCTACAATCAATGATAACTAATGGTTATATATCTCACAAATATATAATAGTTTTCACAAATGCAGAAATACAAGCAAGCAAATACATTTGTCACTTACAAGTGGAGGGATTTTGATATTCAAATGAACAAGCAATGATTCATATATCTCACTCATGAGCAATGACCAGGAGATTCATGTATGAATAAGGATGCTTGCTACAAAGAGCCTTGAATACCACTTGCTACAGAATAGGGTCTCTAACGAATGATATAATTTATTCGTGGGGAGGTAAAGAGATCTAACTTCTCTACAAGAAACATAATAAACACATTAGCCCGCTCATGAGTGAAGACAACGGCTAAGACGCGAAAAAAACAACTCCCCTATAACTGACATTTGATATCTCATGGATCCAAACAGCGACTGTCACAATTACTAAAAATACACAAGTACATGTAATAAATCACCAATCAACATACATGGGTATATTATTGATGAATGCAATTCATTCAACAGTCAGTGTTAGTATATAAAGTGAATGTTCTCGATCATCCCTACAAACATACAATTTCATGCCACAAATGATACAACATGTTCGTGAGCAAGGTGTGAAGGATATTTAGCAGATGAAGTAGCTACCTTACAATGCTCCTACCATCAACATCAGAACATAGACAACCATTTTCAATCTTTCAAGCAATGAAATAGGAGGGGATGTATAGCGTGAGCCCGAACAAATATACAAGCAATAATCCATATGAGCATTAGAAGACATGCAAGTAGATGAAGCAGTTAACCAATTAACAATACATAAAGATCTGCAATACATACAAGCTCTCTACGAATACAAATGTATGTGCCACATGCCACCCATGGGTAGATGCACAAAGACTACAGTAAATGCAGTATCTTATAGTCAACTTCAGTCTAAAGATGAATACATCTACCTCCAGCAATAGTGGATGTATTGCAAAGACCAAAATCACAGCAGAATATATAAGGAATACAAGTTCCTACAAGTTTCTACAACCTAAAGCAGGAGATTAGTTAGTGCACTACAATCTACCTGTGCAAATCATGCAAGTAGTGCACGACAATCTACCTGTACGAAGCAGCGAACGACTCTATTTAGAAGCTGCTACACCACGCCACCAGATCCGCAACTTTTATGCAAGCGGACAGAAGGCGTCTACAAATATTTTTCAAAGTACCCCCCGTACGTGCACCGTAGTTTGTATACACATAGGTACACTAAAAAGGGGAAAAACAATCATAGAACCCGCATGGGCCCCGACGAACGTGTTATTGGTGCACACGTGACGTCTAGGGAAGCTGCGCGGGTCAATAAGTGAATTCAAGTTCGAATTCGATCCTTCTATACGGATCAATAGAAGTCGACAGGATTCGAACCATCAAACAAATACACAGATGTGGCAGCCAGTGTATTTATATTTTTACATTCATATTAAGCCTTCAAGGCCTAAAATCAATAGAATTCACTAACAAATACATAAAACCTACGAAATCCAAACCTCTGTCAACATCCAGACAGAGTCGACAATGTTCAAAGAATAAATGAAAATGCCCCCAAACACCCCGATGATGGCCGTATTGAATGCAAATCTCAACCGGAGGGGTTTCTAAATATTTTCAAATGTCTCTCAAATATCCAAAGTCCAATCCAAATACCCATAAAAAATCCAAAACTCCACAAAAATTCCAAAATCCCAAAAATATTTAAAAATGAAATAAATTCATCAAACACTTAAAGCAAAATTTATCCACCCTCCGCAACAATTTTTCGAGATGGACAAATTAAAATTTACTTCAGCTCACAAAGAGCCAATGCCTAGTCGAAAATATCACTAGGATCCATTCTCAAACAGTCTCCTGCTAGTAAGGACGTGGTACGTGTCCTCTAACCGGCACTTTCGCCGTCAAATGGCACTACAGGTAAACGGTTATGACCCGGGGCCCTCTGAACCGAGTGGTTTTGTCGCCAAATAGCACCACAGATAGTGGTTATGGCCATAGCCAATGCATTCCTTATTGGCATCAAATCCTTGAGATATGAATCAATAGGATATGATTGATAGGGCACAAAGCCCTCTGTTAGCTAAGGTGGATTCAAATTTGTCCCCTTAGGCTAATACCCACCCCAGCTCTACAAGGTCCCCTTGGAAGAAGCAACTCATGGCTGCCTACAAGGATCCTTCTGTTAGGTTGGGTCGACTACCTCCTCTGACTAAGTAGACCAGGGACCATGATGGCCCGGGACGACGGAACCATGGGATCTTGATCGGGTCCATCATCCATTCCCCCACCATCCGCTTTAAGTGCACGATGGCGAAATTTCTATTTTAAATATCAAACTTTCCAAACCCAATTTCCAATTTACAAACCCAATGCTGTTACTATATGCCAGATAACACGTATTCTCTACGTATCTAATCGACAACTAGCCTTAATCGAAAGTTCTCTCTCGTGATCGAGAGGGGTAATTAACTATAGGGGCTTGCGCCTATAGGAAACCAGAACTCAGATCATAAAGTCCTCACAAAATGAGGGCGAAATCTCTGGGTAGTCTTATCTACAAACTCATCTGCCTTCCAAAATTTATCCCAGAACTTATTCAGTTAAAACTCCCTCGCCGAATAAAAAGAAAAGCGCGGCGAGTGGAGGCCGGGGGCCAAATTTTCGGAGCCCATAGTTTCTATTATTTTGTAAATAATTATTTAAACAATTTTATGTATATTATTTAAAAAAATTTCACCACAGAAAGCTAAAGCTTTTTTCCTCCACATTGACAAGCCAACACATCCTTTCAGCGCCCCATTAAGTTTTGCAACGAATTTCATAAATAAATTGTTGTAATCTTTAAAAAAGAAGTATACAAAAAAATCAAAATTTTAATTTGAAATTCTAAAATAAATTTAAATTCTAATTTGGATTTAAAATTAAAATTGACTTTGAAAAAAAGATTCAACTGCGTATCACATCTTTTCTTTACCGGCATAATTGAATCAATATCCTCCACAACTTCCTCAAAATTTTCTCCGTAATTAACCTCCAAATTTTCCCAAATTATTCTCAATTTAAATTTCAAATTGAAAATAGAATTTTATCTAAAATTTGAAGTCAATCTTTCCTCATAATCACATTGCACTATTTTCACCATAATTTCTCCTGACCTAACATAATTTCACTTGTTCCCAAACCCAAACTTGATCCAATCAAACTAATTGGGCTTTAACCCAATTTAAATGACCTAAGACAACTTAACTGATGCAATCCAATTTAGTAAACCTAAGCCAAACATCAACAAAATTGAAAAGAAAAAAGAAAAGCTTCATTCAATCTATTCTACAAACTAACATCAATTTAGATTGGTGTGTCAACTTGTATAAAGATCTCCAAATACTCAGATATGATGGCATTATTCTTAAGTATTTATGATAACTTTCCACCATTTCTGTTGATAGGTATGCTTATTACCCTTCATCTTTTTGGTATGGGTCCCTTTTGTCTCTGCCTTCTGAGAAGGTTTTCCTTCATAATGAACATTGCTAGTTTAGTAGTTTAATTGAGGATCTTTTATTCTTCCTCCAAAAACATTTCAATCCTCTAAGGTTTAGTTATTTGTAGCTCAGTGGAATTGAAATAGTATGAGATGCCTAGTTCAGTCCTTAGCTATAGGTCACCGTCAAGAGTTAATGGGCTTGTCAATTTAATCAATATTATTTAAGGTCATGCTTTTGTGATCGTACTTATTTGTCAGTTTGTGATTTTTTTGAAAATTTGATGATCATTTACCATTCAGGCGTTGATGCATTTAGATTTTTGCATTATTTTTATTTTGAACAATATTAGTTGTATTTTCTTTTTTTTGTTTTATTTTTATGCTATCCAATGATGGTGGTAAATCCAATGATCATGATAGGAAAAGGTTTGGGTTATGCTTACCTTGGGTTTGCTGGCTTTGGGGTCCACCTTGTCCTTTGGGTTGTTTTTTGGTTTCAAGAGGGCCTTGGCTGTTTTCGATTTGAGCTTTAGCTATTGAAATTCTAGTGGTGCCAACTCATTAATATCTAGTGGAGGTGTAGCTCATTATGAGCTGATGTTTAGCTCTGAAATTAGAGAAGTGTGCAAGCTTTTGGGTGTGTGGAACTTGTATTTTCCTCTTCTTGTTGCCTCTTGGGCTGCTGCAGTTTTCTGCTGGTTTTTTCTCCCACAGCTGCTTTGGTTTCTCTGTCTCGTGGTCCCCTTTCTCTCATTAAAAGTGATGGCTGTTTGGTTGCTGAAAACCCGATACTTACCTGTTGGATTCCTGTGCTTGGTTATTGGAACCGTGGCCTTCTCCTTGAGATTTGTTATGCCGTTTGGGATTTCTGCTGGACCCATGAAATGCCTCCTAGTTTCCTGTGCTGAAGCCGTGGCTTTGGCTCTGTATTTGGCTGGATCTGTGGCCTTTTTGCTTGCCTTTACTGAGACTTTTGGGAATCCAGTAAAATGACTTTTGGCCTTTCATTTCTATTATTTTTATATGGGGATTTGAAGGGTTTTTAGGCTGTTAAGATTCCCCTCTCTTGCCTATATATATATGAGATGTTTTGTGATGAAATGGGTGGTGAATTATTGTGAGCAAAATTGCTATTGACCTGCGGGTTATTGGAAAAGCTTGCGAGCTTTGTCCGTCTTCTTTCTCATCCCCTCCGGAAATCCTGCGGGCTCTTTCCAACCTTTCTTCTCGGGCTTCTAATCTCTTCGTCTCTCCGCAAGTTGCACTCCACCTGTATCTTTCTTCTAGTTCCGTTGGTAAAGTTTGTTGGCTGTTTTAGTGGATTTGTTGGCTGTTTTGGTGGCATTTGCTGGAGGAGTTTGGTAGGACGTTGGACCCCCTTTGCAGTGGTGGACCCTTGGTTTGCATATCTAAACCTTATTTTAATATATATTCCTACAATTGGTGCATGTGAGGAGTCCTCTAGTAGGATGTTCTGAGGATAGCTTTTGTTTGTTTTAGTTTGTTTCTTTGTTAACTTTCTTTTGCTTTGGCTTTGTTGGATGATCGTTTATTTTCTATTCTGAAATTTAGTTGTTTATTTAGCCTATTTTGTTATCCAAGTGGTGTCTTAAATTTCTAAAGAGCTAGTCTTGAATTTCTTTGTTCTCTCTTTGAGTTTTTGTTTCAAGTTGCATACATCAGGCGTGCTTGTGTTATCCTAAAATTAATAAGGACATAATATCACTAAATATATGAATAATGTTTTGTATAATATGCTAAGGACGCAAATGAAGTTGGTTGAACATGGCAGAAATGAGGGTCTTTATTCCGGATCTATCATAGGGATTGAATCCTCCCACTTATTCCCACAAATGAGGTTTTCTTTCCCTTTATCTTTACACTTTGCATCCCTCTTTTAAGGCACTCATATAGCTCTTCTAATCAATCTCACGTTTCTGCTAACTTCTCCAGTTCTTCCTCTAAGGATTCTTCTCTTCCCAACAATCAAGGTTTTAAAAATACACTGCAATCAAACAGACAATATCTAGGGATTTGAATGTTAAGTGATAAACAAGTCATAACCACGTGAACATGAAAAAAAATTAAATATTAAAACAAATTGATGAAAATGCTAAGAACTTTGATTAAAAAGTGAAACAATGAAGACTATGAGAAACTATAGAAGATGAGTAGATGGAAAATAGACTTAAATACTTTGCATATGTACAAGAGAGGGAAGCGTGCATATACAATGGCTAAATAAAAATAATTTTGAAGGAACCATGCAACACGGATAAACCATGCGACATGAATAAACTTACTTATAGTCTGTTTTTTATTTTTCTTTTTTCTTTAACCCCATGTTTTTTTATTACAAAGCAAGGTGGCAGGCCTCCATTTCACAATAAAATATTATACTTAATGCTTTGCATTCAAGGTTTGTTGCTCATGCATGGTAGCTCATTAACAAGTTATTTTTAAGACTCATTCAATATCTATATGAGCGGCTTTACACATACACAGAAACTGTGAAATGAGTATATACGTGAAAAGATTGAAGTAGCTCTAATGGCAAACAAAATTAGAGAGAGTCGTCTTAGATGGTTTGGCCAAACAAAACGTTGACCTTCCAAATTAGGAGAGTTAATATATTAGATCCGGCCTAAGCTAAGAAAGATAGAGGTAGACCTAAAAATATTTGGTTAGAAAGAATGAATAAAAAGGATTCAAGTAGCCAACCTCATATAGTGAGATAAAGGCTTGATATTGTTGTTTGTTTTTGTTATTCAATACCAACTATAATCAATCTAAAAGAAGGCCTAACCAGGCTATCCAACCCACAAGAATATTAATTATTATTTTTATGTTATTTTTGTATAATTCATACAATTCAAATAGATTTAGGCTTTACTTAGAAATCTGTGGGCTCCGAAAACTCAACCCCGGCCTCCGCCCGCTACAGGTTTGCTTTATCTTCGACAAGGGAGTTTTAACGGATAAGTTCCAGGGTAAATTTTGGAAGGCAGATGGATTTGTAGATAAGACACTACCCAGAGATTTCGCCCTCATTTTGCGAGAACTTTATGATCTGAGTTCTGGTTTCCTATAGGCGCAAGCTCCTATAGTTAATTATCCCTCCCACTAACGAGAGAGAACTTTCGATTAAGGCTAGTCGTCAATCAGATACGTAGAATATACGTGTTATCTGGCATATAGTAGCAGCATAGATTTAGATATAGTTGGAGAATTTGGGGATTCAGAGAATTAGAAGATTTGGAGATTTGATATTTAAAATTGGAAATTTCACCATCTTGCACTTAAAGCGGATTTTATGATTGACAAATTTGAATCCACCTTAGCTAACAGAGGGCTTTGTGCCCTATCGATCATATTCTATTGATTCATATCTAAAGGATTTGATGTCAATAAGGAGCGTATTGGCTCTGACCATAATAGGTATTTCGTGGTGCCATTTGGCAGCAAAACCACTCAGTTCAGAGGGCCCCGGGTCATAACCGTTTATCCTGCGGTGCCATTTGGCGGCAAAAACGTCGATTAGAGGACACGTACCACGTCCTTATTGGCAGGAGATTGTTGGAGAATAGATCCTAGTGATATTTTCGACTAAGCATTAGCTCTTTGTGAGATGAAGTTATTTTCAATTTGTCCACCCCGGCAAACTATTGCAGAGGGTGGATGGATTTTGCTTTTAAGTGTTTTGACAGTTGGATTTCAATTATAAATATCTAGAATTTGGAATGATTGGGATTTTGGATTTGAACTTTGTGGAGTTTTGGATTCTGAGTGGACTTTAAGGAGGCATTTAAAAATATTTATGAACCCCTCAAGTTGAGCTCTTCATACAACACGGTCATCATCGATGTGTTTGAGAACATTTCCATTTTCTGGATTGAACCTTGTCGACTCTGTCTACTGGTCAACGGAGGATCAGGTTTCGTAGGATTTATGCCTTTGTAAGTGAATTCTAATTGTTATAGGCCTTGACGGCCAAATATGAATGTAATAAAATAAATATATCGGTCGCTATCACCATATACTTGTTTGATTTTTCGAACCCTGTCGACTTCTACTGACCTGTATAGAAGGATCGGGTTCGAACTTGAATTCACTTATCGACCCGCGCAGCAACCCTACACGTCACGTATGTATTCAAAACACGCTCGTCGGGACCCATGCGGGTTTTATGATTGCTTTTACCCCTTTTAGTGTACCTATGTGTATACAAACTACGCTGCACGTGCGGGGTACTTTGAAAGTATTTGTAGACGCCTTCTGTCCGCTTGCATAAATGTTGCGGATCCGGTGGCGTGTTATAGCAGCTTCTGAATAGAGTTGTTCGCTGCTTTGCATAGGTAGACTGTCGTGCACTACTTACATGATTTATGCAGGTAGATTGTAGTGCATTAACTAATCTACTGCTTCGGATCGTATGTGCTTGCATTTGTTATAATTCTTTCATATTTGCTTGCAGACAATATATTAGATGCACGACTATTGTTCATCAAGAACATGCAAGCCTCTATAATCTTATCCAACTCAATGTTCAGAATTTAGTTGAATTGAGATTCACTCAGTCTTGATTTGATCTAACTTTCTCTTTCCAGAACTTGTATAGAAATCAATAAGTGATTTATTAATTATGCCGTCTTCCTTGTTTTCTGTTGTTGGCTTGAAAGACCAATCACTTCTACCTTGGATGATTGTATCCTTACCAATGCCTTACACTTCAAAATCAGTGACCAGTATCTTGAATCAATAACTTGCCATTTTCCCTGCATTACTGAATTCTAACATATTGAATGTGGAATGGATCTTTCGTATCAACTTATGTTCATTAGCACATAATGTGTTATAATCCACTTTGATTTGCAGATATGTTAATGTGTCTATATTACAAAATAATCATTTTAGATTTTTTGTATTTATCTGTAGATAGCACGCCATATATATAACAAGTCTCCTTTCATAATTCGCAGGCATCTACATTTGTTGTAGTCATCCGATATTTATAGAGAACTACTGTATTCATTTGCAAGCTAGCTCCATATCCATAGCAGACTGTTGTACGCATCTATAAGCAAGTGCAGTCCTTTGATTATTTGTGGGACTATGTTTCTTGTATATGACCTCTTGGTGTCATTGAGAGTTTGTATGTCAGCTTGTGTTGGTTGTAAGAGAGTCATATTTCGACTTGAACTTAGTATGCAATCTTCAAGCATTTCTTCTTTGCACTACCACTCTCTTTCTTTACATATGCATATAGGAGATATTATCATTTACATACGATTGACCAAAATATTTTGGCTAGCCATTGAATTGCATTTGGAATTACTTGATCAGCACAAGCTTCATGCTCATTTATATCCACTTGAATGATTAAGATTCGCTTTCAAATTGAAGTGACGATCCCGTTATGAAATTGATTGCTCAAGAAATCATTCATCTTCAATTAGGGTTCATATTCAAGTTCATGCCAAATCCGTTTCATTTTTTTTTTTTTTTTTGAAGAAATGCAAATTGCATTAAAAGAAGAAAAACCTAATACAACCTAGAAAATAAAAGCAAACAAATCCGTTTCATGTTCAAATTTATTTAAAGTCTTGCCCATTTTGTATCCAAGTTCCTTGTTGATGATTATTTACAATCAAATGAGGGTTTAATTCATATGAAAAATTCTTGCTACGAGTCCCTCATTTGCATGTGAATAATTCTTTTGGAATATTGTCCACCACAAGTCATTGCAGTTCATATCCAAGTTAAAGATCAAGTCCTTTGCAATCAAGTTGCAAGTCCTTGTTTGTACTCAAATTGTTCAAATTATTTCTTCTTTATATTCAAGTGGAGTCATGTCTTATGGTCCACATTCAAGTTCACCTTTGCTTGTTCAAGATCAAAATTCAAGTCCACTTCATTGTTCAAATTGAGTTAATGCTCCTTGCAGTTGTCCTGAGTTATTGTTCACATCTTTATGATCATTCAAGTTCAGTTATCCTTAGTCAAATAATTCGAAGTATTTTGTTTGATCACTTAGTTCATTTAGTATTCGAAATCAAGCTTAATTTAGTCCTCATGTTGTCCAAATTGAGTTCAATATCAAGCCCAGGTACAATCATATTCACCCGAAATTTCAGTAGCCTCCTGGCGTCTCCCCCGTTTAGGGGAAAACTATGGAAAACTGGGCCTCCCGCCACGCTAGAGAAAAGCGTGTACAGTAGGTGCCCTCGTACGAGGACACCACGGCTGTAAAATCTTTTTCCCCACCACGCCAGAGAAATGCCTGTATGGGTCTTCGGTACCTGTTACAAAAGAGAAGCAATTATTTCCCCACGAGCGGGTACTTATGAATATCTCGGTCTCGCCGTAGGCGCCGCACCGGGTTCCCATCCCATCACGCTAGAGAAAAGCGTGTATGAGCGGTTTGTCGGCTTGACACGGATGTCGAGAACAGGATTTTGGAGCCGAGCGGTCAGTCACCTACCTCGTCGCAGGTGTCGCGCCAGTTTCCCTTCCCACCACGCTAGAGAAAAGTGTGTATGGGCGGTTTGCCGGCTTGACACGCATGCCGAGGTAAGAGAGCACGAAAATCAAGACCACATTTTTTTTACTTCTTCTTTTCTTTTCTTCTATTTTTTTTTAGTACAAATCTCTTTTTTTTTATACACACAACCACATATATTTATATGTATGCCATATACATATATATAAATGTATATACATATACTTCCATTAACTGTAATAAAACAATTACTTACTCTAAACTAGTCATAGCAATCAGCATAACTGAATGGATGGGATAAACATTTACTGCTTATATCAATTTAGGTGGAATGTGGGCTAATTTGAGTTGTTTTGAGATTGGATGTTTTGATTCATAACAAAGTAGTCCACTAAGGTTGCAGGAAAACTGGAGCCCTGTAGCATGCTAAACTCCTCTAAAACTGTAATTAGAATAGAAGCTTAGTTGCTAGCTCCAAATCCCTTCATATTCTTGTTCAAAAGGGCAACGTGCGGAATCTTCTCCAAAATTCATGGCAAGTGCATCAGCATTCCTACCACTGCACTGTATAGTGAAGCTAAAAATTGCATTCTAACATCAGCAACAGCAATGAACCCGTCAATGTCTTCCGAAAAATTGCTGATATTGGGCCATCATTTTCAGAAGCAGTCAACTCCAACTCGACCTTCTCTTGGCCTTTCACAATAGCTTGCATTTCTTCAGCCAAGGATTTTAATTGTATCTTTGAAGCAGATTCCAAGCTAATAAGATCCTCATGAAAGTCAAGAAGATAAGATGATCTTGAAGCAATAACCCTTTGTTAGCATGATCTTAGTGCTATTTTCTCACCTAAGTTCAGTCAGGTGACTTTATCTGGTTTGGATCCAAGAGTTTTCCTCTTCTTATATGCTTTTGGGTTGCCATCTGATTTGCGCATGACTGCAGAGAAGAGACATTCCAGTTCCGACATATCAAAATCTGAAGCACTTCGAGCATCACAAAACTTTCTAATTCATCCCATAATCATCACAACTCTTGTTAATTTCACCCAGTGTAATGGCTTCAACGATGACCTGCGAGGTGCTTGTGAAGATAAGCCTGAGCCAATAGGACGTGAAATCCCTTGACCTCTTCCTATGGCCAACGAACTCAAGGTGCTGGACCTCTCGAGCCACTTGAAGTATTAGGAGTGCCAACTGGTGGTGGTGGATTTCATGACCGTCAGGAAGCATTGTTGGAGTGGAAAAATGTAGAGATCTGTACGTTAAGGTCTTCACATGAGAGAGAGATCGGAAGGGAGAGCTATTTGGCGAAAGGCTTGCATGAAGAGGAAGAGGCTTTGAAGATTGATGAAGACCTCTCTTCTTCTTTTTCTTTTATTGCCTTCTTATTTCTTCTTGGATGACCCTTTTTCCTTCTCCTAGCTTCTTCTTCTAACCTCACGGCTTGTTGGAAGAGAGAATCAGAGGAAAGAATGCTGTTGGGTGATATTAGATTTCCCTGTTTGGCATCTATTTCTTTATAGAATTTTTATTAAGTGTATTCTATATTAATGTTCAAGTCATTCATGCATTAATTAAGAATGACAAAACAGCATTAACGTGGTCAAAAACAGCCTTGATTTGCATGCTACTCTCTCGATTTGTGTGATGATTGCCTCGTTTTGCGTGTCAAATTCGTCAAATATCAAAATTAAACAAATTGACAATGCATTTAGGGTATTGTCGATGTTCCGATCGCAACAACGTATTCCGTTTTGCGATCGAACGTCGTTTGAGCAACGCCAAGGAAAATTTTTACAAGGGCCCATCTCGATTTGCATGCACAACCTCAATTAAACAAATTGGGAGTGCATTAAGAGTATTGACGGTGTTTCGAACATAACTACGCAGTCCGTTTCATGATCGGACGTCGTTTGAGCAATGCCGATGGTAATTTTTACATGGGGATGCCTCGATTTACGTGCACAACCTCAATTAAACAAATTGGCAGTGCATGTAGGGTATTGACGGTGTTCCGAACATAACGACGCAGTCCGTTCGTCAATCTGACGTCGTTTGATCAGCCTCGCATTTTAATTTCTGATGTCAGTCATCCCTTTTAACCGATCTCATCCGGTTCGACTGCGAGGGGCCTCGACCTAGCAGAATTCGATGTCCTGATCGCAACGGCATCATCCATTTGGCAAACGGAGGTCGTTTGATCCTTCAAGTGACACGTGGCACCAAGGCGCATATCACTTTACTCACCAGTTTGGTCTTTTCGCACGTGGTTTGAGGTATAGGAGTCAACATTAGATAGCTAACCTCATAGTCCAATAAGGATGCTCAAAAAAAGCTTGAAACTCAAAATAGACTCGATTCAATTCCGGCTCAATCTTGAGCACCACTATGGATTCAATTGATTTCCAGCCGATTTCAAGTTTGCTCCAACTAGCTAGGAAATAATTCAAGTCACTTAAAATTTGACTCAAAAAAGAATAATTATATATATATATATATATATATATATATATATACATATAATTTATATCAAATAAAGTTTGTATAATACATTTATATTCATGACTATAATTAACTAAAAATTAATATCAAATTGAATTTACTTTGAGTCAAGTGAATTCGTATATCAAATTGAATTTATATTCATGACTACAATCAATAAAGATTTTGATTTTGAATCGAGCTAACATCAAATTTTTGGATTTGAAGTTGAACCAAACACGCTCAAAGCCAACTTGACATAAACCATAGTCCAAGCTTGAGCATAGTCATCCATGCATGGCCTCTTGTAAGTTTCGAAGCCTCGGTTTTAGGGGGTCAAACAAGTTTCAACTTGTTTTCAGCAACGGGTGATCCCCAGAAAGCACCAGGCCTAGGCTGTTCATTGGTTAGCTCTATATGTTGAAGAAAGACAAACCCAATTAATCATTCTTACAACTAACTAGTACATATTATATATATGAAAATTACCTCCCATATTTTAACATACTTCGACTGAGTTTGCTGAACACCGGGAGCTTGTTGTGTTAATGGCAAGTTGATAGCTGTGTTATTAGTCATCCCAAGAGAATTCACGCTTGACTGCTGAGACATTCCCGGTGTAGGAATCATTGTCCCTGGTACAGAAGATAAACCGGCAGGTCCAAGCCCATTCATTATACTAGTTGTCATGTTAATTCCGCCTTGCCCTGTTTGGGCACTTTGTGTCAGGTTTCCTTGACCCATACCTTGTACAGACTGGCCCATACCAATGCTGTTCTGGAGATTAGTCAAAGCTGGTGAAATACCCATGTTTGAGTTTCCTGAAACTTGTGAATTGGCTGAAGTAAATGAACCAAGTGCTGTGTTCTGAGCAACCTGCGTCGTAGTCATCAATGCTCCTGACATTCCAGATGATGCCATTCCACTGGAAATCATATTTGACACGTGCATTACCATAGGTGTTACTCCAATTGTTTGAAGACCGATAGGGTTTGCTCCAGTGATAGAAGCAGAGTTCATTACTTCCCGATGCTGCGAAAGATTGTTCAAGATGCTCACATTGGCAGGGCTAACAGGGCGCAGTGTCTGCGACGAAAGATTCACCAATGGTTTATGTTCTGGCATGGCTTCACTGGTTATGTTCATCTCTTGTGAAGTAGGAGATGGAGAAGATGTTTGCAAGCTAGGTGCTACTTGGGAAGAAACACTGGATATGGGTGGTAGATGTGGATAGCCAGATCCAGAAACCATAGTTGGCACTGTAGTTGGTTCCTAGATAAAAATAAAAAATAAAAAATAAAAATAAATAAAAAAAAGTATGTTTCAATGCAGAACTTAAAATTAGTTACAATTTTAGAAATATAGTTTCTTCCAAATTAAATTATTCTGCCCTACCACTTTCACTGCTGCAGGAGGAATATTCCCGGAAGGTTGTTGTCGATTGATCATAGACCCATTAACTGGAAAAAAAAAACACTGAAATAGTCAGCTGATAAGAAAAAAAACAGTTGAATTAAATCCCCTAAATAGAACAGGGTCAATTCAATTGTTCACGGTAGAACCGGCAGGATAGTGAAAAAATGGGGATATCAAGCTTTCTTCAAAAGTTTGTCATAATGTCTTAAAAATCTTACATGAAAGAAGAAAAATATACATGCAAAACTTCGTGCAATTAAAGTAGTGCAGGGCAGTCAAAGCCATTTTCAGGATGGATTTGAAAAATCAATCAAATTGATAGTAAAAGTAAAGCATACTAGGTATGCCATAGTCAGAGCAGAACTTTAAGTCATTCTATTGAATTATAACCCTGCAGAAAAATTTTAGACTAATCATGCTTTAGCATGTTGCAAAAATCTGCAGGCATCACTATTTGACACATCAATTCATCATTAACATACACCATTGGTACCCCCACACTTCCAGAACAAATTAAAATTTGGGATATTTGTTGCAATTTGACGGAATGGCTCACAATCTGCCATAAATGATTTCAGTTCCTAGAATATACCCTATCATCATTAAAGATTTTTTAGAGTATGTTCAACATTTGCATGAATACAACAATTAACTAGACCAAATAGCTACCAAATACCACAGACTACAAAGGAAAAGGGATGTAGGCCACATCAAATTAAGCACCTAAGAGGCACGTTTTGTTAATTACTAATCAAGAAATTTTCATTCTACAAGCGAATAAAAATGACGCCATCCATGCACAATAAATTTGAACCTATCTTACATCTTGGAATAGATTTTAAGATAAATATTTAAATCAAGGATTTTGTTAATTACTAATCAAGAACTTTATACTCTACAGGAGAATAAGGGACTTTTTGGAGATTTGAGTTAAATCTTGACAAACGCAAAAAAACATCTTCTCAAATATTACGGTAAGTTAAATCCTAATTTCACGCAGTTTTCCACCTTTTCCCCTAAATCCCAGATTTAATAAATTATAAATATTAAAAATGGCATATTTACAAGATTTAACCGAAGAAGCGCAGTGAAAAATGTGAAAGATCGTTACCTTCGCAATGAGTTCCCGTCATGATTTCCAATCTAATAGGAACAACGTCGTCAAAAGAGGCAAAAAAGCTTTCCTTTAGCAACTCTTTCAAAACTCTGCTTCATGTAACCCAAGATAGCAATGAAGAAATGCAGAAATGGAGAAGAGAAAGATTAAACCCAAGATAGGCTTAAGGCTATAGGAAGAGTATAGACAAAGACCAAATAAAATACCAACTAACCTTTTTCTTCTTTAGTTTTTCAAGTTTTTGCCTCTTTTTTTTTTTTGTTTGTTTACAGGCTACAGCGATAGAATATCAGGGGAAAACGATAACTGGCTGATTGGATAACAAGGAAATTAATATTAATTAATTATAAAAGAAAATGTATGCAAATATCCATTAAATAAAATGTTTTTTAATTTCCTCAATTACTTAAATTTATAAAAGTCAAAAGTAAGCCCCTAAAATCCATGGGAAGTTTAAAAAAATATCATTACTATAATAATTTTACGATTGGGTCTTATATAATAATTTCAACAAAAAATTGGTAGTTCTAACACATGGAAGGAAAAAAAAAATATCCTAACTAAACATTAACTTAGGATGGCTCAGAGTGGTGCATCTACCATGTGCAAGGCTGTGTTTGTCATACTATTATTTGATATGTTGCTTCATTGTGAATTTAAGAATTTATTCTAGAGATGATTTCACTATTTGTGACTTGAAAACTTATGTACGCTTTTTAAAAGGTTTCATTTTTTTAAAGGGATATAAAAAAACCCATTGCATGTTTTGAAGATAAAATAATATAAGCATCTCACCTTTTGGGGTGAAATGATACATTATTATATCAATAAAAAAATTTATATTAACTTTATTTATTTAATAATATGTTTAATATTTTTTTAACATGATAAGAATTTGTTTAGTTTAGGTCAAGCAAATATGCCTTAGGGTTTTATTTAAGACTTGATGAAATTCACCTAATTTAATAAAACAAATTTCAAAAAAATAAGGCTCTTAAAGAGACCTACAAGTATTGATTTAATTTCAATTTAAGATGAAAGAGTAAGTTCACTTATTTTGGCTTAGAGAACTAAGAATTTGGGCAAAGATTGAAATCATCTATTTATTTGGGTTGAGTAAATGACCTTTGGCGTTGAGGTCAATAAGAATGAGATGATTTCTATTTGTTTAAATAAGAAAGGCTAACAGGATTTGATGCAGAGCTAAAGATAGATTCATTCACTTGTTTTGGATACAAGTAAATGAAAAGCAGTACATCAACAGCTTTGAGGCACATGAAACATGAAAAGAACCTTAAGGATTCAAGGCTAAGAATTTCTATAGCTTCCAAGGCTAAAAGGAAAAAAATATTATGTTGTTTTATTTCACATAATATGATTAAGGGATTTCCTTAAGTTGGGTTTAAGAAAATGCATTAGATATGATAATTTTGATCTCTAACTTCGATGTTTGAAACCAAAATAAATATCTTAGAACTTGGAATTTAAAGGATGAAGATCATTTGTTTGATTGGGTCAAATAATTAAAAGATATTGTGATTTGGTCCTATGCAAACTTCTAAGATTATTTATTGATTTTAGAGTGGAACAAATAAAGAGAATCTAGATTTTAGCTCTAGAGTATACTAACGCCACCTAAAATCCTTTAGAGATTAATTCGAAATCTCCAATTAGGACCCTGGAATGGCACTAGACTAAAGGACATATATGGAAGAAGTTCAGATTGGGTTTACTCAAATCCAACTAAAGCAAACCTGAGGCTTATCTAAGAGTGGTCTAGCTCCATAAAGGTCCTAATGCTATGAAATAAAATTTTAAAGTCAATAGGAGACTCTGAAATAAAACAATCAGAAGAGGGAAAATCCTTAGAGAATAATCCTATGTTGAAGAATATGTTTTAATTCATCAAAAAAGAAAAAACACACATATAGCTTAGAAAAAACTAGAGATTAATTTTAGCATAATTTGTCACAACCCATTTTGACTCCCTGCAATCAATTTAGAGTGTAATAGAGAAAGAGAATCTGAACAAACCTTCTTCTTACTTACCCCCATTCTAAAACACTGATATCATAATTAGATAAGTAAAAACTGGTATATTCAAACTATCCTAACATAGCTAATCATAACACATCAAGATTTTCATAATATGAAGCATATATAATATACCTCAAATAAAATGCACATCTCAATTGAAATATAGAGCTTTACTAAAGCCTTTAAAAATTACTTAATACCCAAAAGTCTATACAGCTATCACTCAAATCTCTTTGTACACCAAAAATGTATGTACATCAAAAAGGGCAATCACCTCTTTCAATCTAATGTTTTACTAACTCCTTCACCTTTACTGCAATACAACCACTGCTAATGAGCTAGGGCTCAATGAAATATGCAAGCAATGTATAAGAAATAATAATAACATTTTAACAATTAATTTAAAACAAATGAAAATTTCATACTGATAATAAAAAATACATAACATTGCTTTTTATCATGTTTACTGTTTAAACTTTTATACAAATTATGTGATTGCTATAAGCTTTTGCACGCTTTAAGCTTTCCAATTCAAAGTTGGTCTGAATTCCCAATCTTTAGAATTAAAGCTGCTCTCTCATTCACGGTTGGGACAGAATTCCTTACTTTTTGAAATTCGAGTGTAGGCTTATCTCGTTAGATTTTCGCCTTTAATTGTTCAGGTCTATCACCCATACATGACTTTTTACTTTTCTCATATCATTCACTTTCACAATTATATTGTGTGCTAATATAATCATTACTACTTAATGAATCAAAAAATATAATGAAATAAATACTATCATAACATAAAAAATATGAATTTGCAAATATATAAAATTTACTATTTCCTATGTATCATTTGGATATCGCACCTCATCATCAATTGGCTCTTCTACAATACTCTGCCTTCTTTTTCTTCTGTAAACAGCCTCAAATGCACTTTTTCTTAATTCAACCCAAAACCTTTCCCTTACCTCTGTTTCCTCATTCTCCCTTCCTTTCCTTAACAGATCTTAGCAACCCTTAGCCAGAAATATATAAGCCATATAGCAACACAAATCATGAATTAATTTCAGCTTTTCTTCTACTTTATCTTATTGATTTCAGCTAACAACTTCTGCAAACTAAATTTAACAAACATTACTTTCAGCACACCTAATTCAAATACCTGAATTCAGCAATTCCAGTGGCAATAGCACACCTAACAACATTACTTTCAACCCTTTTTTACTATTTTCTAAGACAATTTCTGAATTACAGCAAAAATACATTCATTTCCCAACTAATTTCATCATTTCCAACAAACTACAACTTATTATAACAAACAATAACCTACAATAACTTTAATATTCTCTATATCTTACCTTAATGTTGCTGATTACTTCCACTACAGCAGCCCTTCCGTCTCCAAGCTCACGGCCTGTTGTTCCCTCGACTGCCAGAAGCAAGGTGATGGGAAAAGAGGAAAAAAAAAAGGAAGTGCTAATGCTGAATAATGCTTTTTAACTTAAATTACATACTATTATAAATTGGCTGCACTTCCACTACTGAATTTTCTCAATTCATTCTCAGCCGCGGGATCTCATCCGGCTTCTGCATGTTAAAGGTAAGTGGGCTATAGTGGAAATCTTTCAGCAATAGATAATTTCCACTGAAATCCAACTAAATTTCCACTTAATTTAGTAATAGTAGTCGCAGACTTTAGTGGAAACAGTTAGACTTGATTTAAATTGAAATTCTGGGTATTATATAATCTATTTATATCATATGCACATATGAGCTGATTTTGTTTTTTAGAAATTTTCTATAGTGAATTAGGAATCTTTCAAGTCTCAAGCAACTAATTCTTTCATTTTAACTGCCCTAAATTTTCAAAAAATGCAAAAATGGATTTAAGTAATTCCAATCACTATGGGATTTGAGATAGACATTTGAGGGTCTATAGAGCATCCCAGAAGAGTTTAATAAAGCTTTAAATTAATTAAGTCCATTTAAATAATTTTCATAACTTCGAAAAATTGAAAATCATGTCAAATAAAAGACACCTGTATTTTAGATTAATTTTGACATAACCTACATTCTATTAGGAATCTAACGCCATTTATCTCATATTTTCTATTTTTTTTAGAGATAGAGTTTTCAAAGCTTCTAGGGATTTATTAATCCCACTTAATAGGATATACAAAGTCAGCTAATAAGTGGGCGCTCCCTAACCAAGGCGGCCAATCTAAGCAGTTCGATTTGAGGATTGGACAAATAGGAATAAACCATGGATTTTGATTTTATGGAATGAATGTGGATTCATGCACTTAATGGATATTAGACTAGAATCTGATAATCCAACTATTCCTCTGTCGCCTTCTTCCTCCAGCAAGTTATCATCCAAGCCATCAAAGAGAATGGGCACAGGGCACAAATTTCACCATTGATGAAATGGAGAATCAGGTTTTGATTACAAACTCCTTAAATGCTCCTTTGCTCTAGGAAAACCTAGAGCTCTAGGAATTTTTTTGACAACACACAAGCAACAGAGCAGAGCTATGGTTGTTTTTAAGTCCATGGAATATTATCTCACCAAAGCTTGTTCAGTCGTTAACTGCTCGTTCGTCGGGCAGAGACAAGACAACAAAGGAAGCAATAGATGCTGGGCACTGCTAGAATTACCATGGACGTCAACACCATTACCTGCTCACCAAAGTTGGTATTTAGCAGCTGAGAGGAAAAAAAAAGGAAGCTAGGGGAAATTGTTCAGGCACTCGAAAGACTCTCCCCACATAAGGATTTCCAATAACAATCATGCCCCAGGGCAATTCATAATCGACAACTAGGATCATTCCTCGTTGTCCCTAATAGCTTCAACCTTCAAGAATTAGTCAACGATGGTGGAAAAAGGAATGAAGGACCATTTAGACACCATTGCTCTTCCCTCAGATCATCAGCGTCAGATCCCCCTAAAGCATGAATTGGAGAGACGCTAGGAGATCAAGGAAAACTAATGTATAACCTGAATGGGTAATGACTAAGGTTAAAACGCTAATTGGATGATATATGGATCGATTTGGTTTATTAGACTCATCTAGGTTAACTTGGGTCAGCCAACGTACAGAAAATAAAAATGTATTGTAGTCTCAAAGGATAGAAAAGTGTTGCAGCTCTCCTTGATAAGTGGTAACACAAATGGGTCAATGGAAGTCCTTCTCAGGTGAAGAAGAGGATGGCTATAAAAGGATTGTTTGAGGCGATGTGTGAATGAGGTATAGTATTTGATCCAAGGCATATTCAGGATGGACATAGGCGATTGGCATTCAATAAAGTAAAAATTGGTATGCTTTATTCAACCTTTATTTGCTTTTTTTTTTTTTTTAGAAACTGCAAAATGCATTAAATAAAGAAGAAAAACCCCTAATACAATCTACTAAGTGATAGAAAGTCTACACAATCCTCCTTTAATAAAGACAAGAAAGTAGGAGGAACCTTATTAAAAAAAGATCTTCCCAAATAAAATCACCCAACAAGGCCAAGTTAGCACAACAATCGGCTAACTTATTACATTCTCTATTAACACAATGAAATAAAAAAAACTATCAAAATCTTTGAGGAACGAGAAGTCTTCAAAATCATCATTCTGGATCGGATAAGTTTTGCAGACGAAGACTTCAAGTAGTTAATAACATTATAACTATCACCTTCAATAATAATACCTTTTGATTCCATCATCCATTCCTTGATAATCTTCTTTAAAGAGCGGAATGCCAAAAGCTCCAGAAATCCATTGTCCCAATGCATACATTTAAATCCAAAAGCAAGAAGAAATCTACCTTTATGATATCTAAATACTCCACCAACTCCTGCTTCATTAGAGCTCAATAAAGTAGCATCGATGTTGACTTTAATCCATACGGGAGGAGGGGATGCCAAATAGAGGAAATCGGTCTTAACAACTGGTTAGCACCCCAGTGATCCGAAATGAGATTAAAATTCAAAGAAATAGATGTTGTACTGATAGCATTAAAAACAAGTTGAGTTGAAAATTTTGTAAGTTCTACTAGAGTCAGTTCATTAATGATAGAAGTTTAAGTTCTACTAGAGTCAACTCATTATTGTGTATTTATTGCCAAATTAGATTCATTCCTTCCTCCTTTACTCCCCTCTCCTGTGGCTCTTAGGTTTCTTCCCTTGGCTGCCTTTGCCTCTTCCCCTTCTTGTGTCTCCTTGATTTCTCCTTGTGCTGTCCCATGAATTGATGTTAGGTGTTGGTGTTGGTTGCCTTTTTTATTCCCCCCCTGGCTGATTTCCCGTGATTTCCCCTTCCCGGTTCCTGTGTTGCCAACTCGGTTTGCTCCCTGGATGTGTTCCCGTGACTTCTCCAACCCGGTTTCTGTGTTGGCTCTTCAGGTCCCTCCCTGGCTGTGTTCCCATGGCTTCTCCTACCCAGTTCCTGTGCTGCCTTCTTGGCTTCTTCCCTGGCTATTTTACCCGGTTCCTTTGCTTCCTTTTTGGTGATGTTCTGCCTCCCCTAACTGTTGTCCCGTGACTGTTTTTTCCCAGCTTTTGTGTGGCCTTTTTGGTGGCTGTTTTGGATTAATTGCAAGGTTGTTTGGGTGCCGATTTCTGTACAGAAATATAAATTAAAACTTTTGGAGTTCCATTTTCCCCTTTTATTAGGTTTAATTGGAAATAATTAGGGCTATTTGTCCGGCCTCTTTTCTCCTATAAATATAAGATGTTTGGGCAAAGTTAGAGGATGATATAATGTCATTTTTGGACATGAAAACCTAAGGGTTTGGAAAAGCTTAAGAGCTTTTTCCATTTCTCTCTTCTTCTAGGAAAGCTTGCGAGCTTCTCCTCCTTCGTTTCGGCTCCTTACCTCTTTCTTCTATCCGCAAGTTCCATTCCAATTGTATCCTTCTTCTCAATCCAAGAAAGCAAGTTTAGGTGTATATTTATGTTTGTATTTGTTTGTCGTCAAAAGTTGTAAGTGTCATTTTTATATGTTATAAAGTTGTTGTTTTTGTTATTTCAAGAGTGTCTTTGTATCCTTCTTATTGCCCTAGGACGAATTTTATTTTGCTTGCAAAAATTAGGGGGTTGTCCTAATTTTTGCATGCATCAACAACAGGTTGGAGAGCTTTAGCTCCACTGTTAAAATTTTCCATTTTGGAGAATTGAATCTCTTAACATTAGCATCCATTACATTTCTAGCATATTTAGCCGCCAATGATTATTAAGTAACAAATTAAGATTTTTAAAGAAATTCCAAGTGAACTTAGCTCTCAATGGTCCAACACTCCAACTGTATGAGCTGCGGAATGAATTCCCCGTCCTCCATCACATAACGGTTTGCAAAGTTCTTCCCATGCCACATAGTTAATACCAAGATTGTCATCTTCCTTCCTCCATAAAAAGTTTCTACACATCTTATCCAATTCCTTTAAAATACTTAAAGGAATCAAAGAGTGTGAAGAATAAAATACCGGTATAGAAAGTATAACCGATTTGATTAAAACCAATTTACCCGATGTAGATATATATTTCTTTCCCCACACATCCAATTTAGTTAACACTTTCTCCATAATGTTGATGTAGACAAAGGGGGGGGGGGGGGCTGGGGGGGGGGGGGTTCAACACTTGTCCAAAATAAATCATATTTTGGCTTCCCTTGAGTCTAGTAGTTCATCATATTTGAGCTAAACTTTTAGTTCATTTATGAGCTGGACTTTAGTTCATTTATTGAACTAAGGGTTAGCTCATTATGAGTTAACATTTTAGTTCATTTATTATCTTTTAATTAATGTAATTTTATGCTTTTTATGTTTGTTTAATGTTTGTCTCTTGGAATTCCAAACCGGCCTTTGGAATTCCAAGAATTTGCTTTTCCCATGAGGTGACTCCTTGGTTCCCTCATGGCTTTTAGTATTTTGTGTTTGCCTCTTGGGATCTCACGGCTGGGCTCCTTCTTCCGTGACCGTCCCTCGTTTCCCGTGGCCGTGGCTCTCAGTCCGTGCGGTTCCCCTCGTCTCCCGTGGCTGTCTCCTTGGTTCCTGGTTCTGATTCAATACATAATTTCCAACCTTTCTTCTCGGGCTTCTAATCTCTTTCATCTCTCCGCAAGTGCCACTCCACCTGTATCCTTCTTCTCTAAGTGAAGCAACTTTAGGGTGTCGTCTTTTAATTTTAAGTTTGCAAGTCGTCGTCGTTGTAATTTCGTCTTTTGAGTTTTATTTGAATTGTAAGAGTTTGTTCTTTCCTCTTCTAGTCTTTGCTTTGTCGGTGTCAATCGAGCCTAATTTTTGTTAAGCAAAAAATATAGGGTCCCCTATATTTTTTGCTTACATCAAATGTGCAGGAAAATAGAAGATTTCAGTCTTCTTAAGGACATCTTGATACCCAGATAATGCATATCTTTCACCTCCTTGAACCCCAAAAGATTAGATGCACACCTTCTCCGATTCCTTCCCACTGATTTTCCAAACATAATTGCAGATTTTTTCGTATTAATCAACTGTCACGTCTAGCAGCAATAGTCATTTAAAACTTTCTGAATTATACTCAGATGACCAATCATTGCTTCAGAGAATATTAGGATGTCATCGGCAAACATAAGATGACAAATTTTGGGAGCCAACGGAGCTGTTTTTATTCCCAGATTTCTTCCCTTCAACACAAAGGCATTTGTAAGTAGCTGAGAATATAAGATGAAGAGGTATGGAGATAGTGGACAACCCTGTCTAAAACCACTCTTTCCTTTGATCCAACTTGAACTAGCCCCATTAATTTGAATTGAAAAAGAATAATCTACAACACATTCCATCAATAGTTCAGAAAAATTCTTTGAAAAGCCAAAAGACTTTAGAACTTGCTTAAGAGTTTCCCAAGCTATATTGTCATACGCCTGCTCCATGTCAACCTTGATAGCAATCAAACCTTTTTTAGATTTAGATAATCTAAACTTGTGGAAGATTTCCTGTGCAAGGAGGATGTGATCCGATAAAGATCTCCCTTTGACAAAACCCGATTGAACATCCATAACCAATGAGTTAATTACTTTCATCAATCTGTTCAACAATACTTTTGCAACAATTTTATAAGTTGACATACAAAGGCTAATTGGCCTAAAGTTTGATGGAAGAAGAGGGTTACTCACTTTAGGAATGAGCACTACCAACGTTCTTTCCATTTAGAGCACATCTTACCCGAAGATAAGAAAAGATAGATTGCTTGCCAAATGTCTTTACCAATCATCTTCCAATAAGCTTTGATGAATGAGTAAGATATCCATTCCGGAAGAAATATTATGCCCAAGGCTTTTAACAACTGTTTCCACCTACTCAAAAAAAAAGTCATGATCAAGAAAGTTACACTCTTTGCTTAAAAATTTTGGTGAAGAAGGCCAGCAATCCAAGCAACATCCACTATGTCTCCATTTTTTCCCAAAGTAGTTGAAAAAAACCTCTCTAATAGACAAGAGATCCTCCACTAGAAGTCCTTCCTTATTCTTTATTTGATTTATAACATTCTCATTCCTTCTTCCATTGGCAAAAGCTTGAAAAAAATTTGAATTGATATCTCCTTCTCTAAGCCATTTAACCTTGGCTCTTTGTTTCCACCATGCGTTCAAGCGGGCTAGAGTGATATTCAAATCATTGATTTTGGATCTCAATAATAGAAGTTTTTCTTCAGTAAAATTGCTACCAATTGATTCTTGAAGTTGTAATTTTTCAATTTCCTTTTTCAAATTCTCCTTGAGTTCCAATAGATCCTTGTGTTTTGCTTTGCTCCAAAAAAAAAAAACAAAAGCTCTAAGAGATCTATAAATTCTTTTGTTGAGGGCTTCCATTGCATTTCCACTAGCAAATTTGTTCCAAGATTTTTTTACAACTGCTGCTGATGCCGGATAAGATAACCAAACGTCCTCAAATCTCAATACATTGTTATGACAAAATTCTATATTGAAGATTTTCAAAACAATGGGACAATGGTCGGAGGCAACCCTTGGAAAATGCCTAACTGGAGCTTGATAAACCATTTCCAACGCCTTGGAGTTAAGCAAACATCTATCAAGTCTTTCCAAAATCCTAGCATTACCCTTCTTATTATTACACCAAGTGAATTTGGGACTAACAATCCCTATATTATGCAAATCATTGTTGTTCATAAAGTTTTTCATTTCTAATGACCCTTGAGAAAATTTGAATTTTTCCCTCCTCTCTTTTGTTAGGCCCCTTACAGTTCCAAATGGCTAAGGAACTCATTAAGTCAAAGAGGGGGAAGGACCCCGCTCCTCTTCTTGTTCAATCCCTTTTTCAGCCTAGAAGAAGAATTCAAAGGTCCTAGAGACCT
Source organism: Dendrobium catenatum (assembly GCF_001605985.2). Classification (NCBI taxonomy): domain Eukaryota; kingdom Viridiplantae; phylum Streptophyta; class Magnoliopsida; order Asparagales; family Orchidaceae; genus Dendrobium; species Dendrobium catenatum. The sequence goes on along the minus strand of NW_021320019.1, from coordinate 3,301,348 downwards.
AAGTTCTTTAAGAAGTTTTGGTTTATTACCTTCAGAGACAGTCATACCCATTCCTCCTTGATCCTTCGTTTTGAATTCCAATTCAGCTTGTTCATCCACATTGTGTTCTGGAAGTATGACCGTAGCTTCTGTCTCGACCACCTCAACCTCAATCAGCTCGCCTTCCTCCATTTCTGTTAAAACAAAGTCTGATTTTTCTTCCATAGTGTCCTCTTCTCCATCCATAGAAGCAAGGATACTAAAGCTATTACATTCCTTCACTGCAACATTGCAAGGGGAACACAAGTTATTCTCCTTACTAGAAGAATCTCTCCTCTGTTTATCAGCAGAATTACCAACCAATAAATCTGAAAGTGATGTAATCTCCTTAATAACCTGATCCTTTACACCTTGTTAAATTAAATCTGCCATAGTCGATTCAGTAACCTTGGCAATTGGATCTTCAATCATTTCTTCCTGAACTTCCTCATGAGTTGGAATCAACACTTTAGGTACACGTTTTCTTGAGACAGGTTTAGTTTTCTGGATATTCACAGTTTTCTGAGTTCCCCAATTCCTTCTATTTCTTCTTCTATTATTTACCAACATCCAAGGCCCATAAGATATTTCATTAGAGTTAGAATATAACTGCTCATTAGCTTGTACACAAACTTGACAAAATGTTGAGATCTTCTCGTACTCCACTTTTTGAAAAAAAGCATCCATTCATCCCTTCCACCCACACTCCCAAGGATAGTTATTTGTCAAGTTCTACTCTGACACATACTCTAGCAAATTCCCTTCACCCCCATTGAAACATGTCACCATCAATGAGTACAGGGATTCCAATCAAAGAAGCAATCCTTGCCACGTTAACTTCATCCCAGCAGTAAAGAGGAAGGTTGGGCATTCTAACCCAAACAGGAGAAGACAAGCCTTTCAATGAATCAGGTGAGAATTTTGGGCTCCATTTGTCAATACCTACAATGTGTCCGTTCACGAACAAAGGGCCACCAAATAAGACATTCTCCATGGCTTCATTAGAGTAAAAAGAACATAGCACCCAACCATAACCTAGCACCGTTAAATGGAATTTACCAAACTTGGACCATTGTCGACGTAATTCATCAGCTACCATCTAAATTGGAGTGAACTTGCCAAATACCTTCACCACCACCGAGCATTGAAGCTTGTTTGAATTAATGTTCACACTTGGTTCATATAATCTAACGGACAAACCATCTTCAGATAAAAATTGATCCTCCTTGGACAAATCAACTTTAATGTAAGGCCGCTTACTCCATGGATTATTCAGATTTTTATCCCCCATTTTTGGACCATCATTAGCATTATTTACTGGAACTTCAGCATCAACAATACTTGTTGGAGCAATTTTACGAACGTCTGAAGGACTCAACTCCTTCAATTGGACTGATGGAGATCCCTCCAAAAATGAATCAGATTTAGGAATGTTACCAAACCTCTTGACAAACAATTTCATGTTCGACGAAGAAGATCCAAAATCCTTTGATTTAGACACATTACTCTTAAGAGGAGAAAAGTTCTGAACTTCATCAACAATTTGTTTCTCCTTTCCCTTACCCGGAACAGGAGGTGGAGAAGTAAAAATGATTTACTTTGGTTCTTTGATGACCAAAGGCCCGTTGAAGAAGCCGAGCCTGGGTGATCCAACAATATCCCGTGAAGGTGCACATGACTTGGAAATGACACAAGTGGTGATAGGATGAGCAGTCATATCCATCCGACCGTCAGAGTTGGCCGGCGGCCGCCCCTCCATCCCGTGCTGAAATCCCGCCAACGGTTAGAAGACGATGAAATTTGAAAAAAGAGTAACAAAAAACCGGGAGTTTCTCTCTCTAGCTATAGAAAGAATAGGTACTCCTCTTTATAGACATAAGAAGTGCTCTCTCTGACCTTTATAGACCTTTATTTACTTTCAAGCATTAACTTATTGCACTGTAAATTTCATGTCCTATACTTGTGAATTCAACTTTTATAATTGCAGTTAACTTTCTGGTGCATACCATTGAGTTTGAGTTAAATAATTTAACTTGTGATTTGATCTTCTCTCAGTCTGCACTTGTCTTAAGTCTATCACCAAAATCATATATTTATGTGCACTTGCCAAAAGTCTTTAAATATATGTTTTTCTTATTATAAGGGTATATTGGAAGAGTTACAAAAGGTTTAGCTGCAGTATACGAGTTAGAATAGATAACAGAGTATATCACTGTGGCTGCTAATTGTATGCACCAATAATCATTTAATAAATCAGAAAATTATGCTACAAAGACAACTATTTCGCATGAAAATGCACAAAATCAGTGAAAAGACAGAAGCCTTTAGTTACTAAAACCAAGCATTCTGAATATTATTTTGTTACTAAGCTGCGAGCTTGATAATTACCTGATTGAAGAGAAGTTGAAGAAGTCCATGGAGCAGCACCTGTAGGAGCAGCATCCATTTTCACAACACTTTGGGCAGTTGCCAAACTTCCAATCACCGGACGGCTTAGAGCAGCTCGGGCCTCCATAAAGTTCTCAGAGAGTAAAACAGTAAAATGAGGGTTGCTAGCATTATCAACAGTTGGATCTGCAGCTCGAGGATTGCGCTTTCCCTGTATAATTAGATGGTCATGGCTTATATGAACATTTCTTATTATTTTTGTTTCTTATTCAAACATCATCAACATTCCCAACTGGGTAGCTTTACAAATCCTCATTTTTCATTCTTAAAAAAATGACAAATCATATTATGTTAAATAGCATAAGTAAAAAGAAGATCAATTTTTGAATAAGAAATACACAGTATTCAAAATATAATCCACTAAACTTCAAATATATTGTATTCAAAATACACTGTATTTAAGATTCTACAGAATTTAACACTTGCAATCATACAATCCCTGAATAAAATCTATGCGGACCATAGTCTTTAATGGGATTTCATCCAAGTTGTTAAACTCATTTAGAGGGACTCCATGCAAGTCTTAAAAGTAATTCATTTTCTCAGGCTGAGTTTATAGGGACCATGTATGTATTTTCTCATGTTATAAACTTGAAAGTAATTTATTTGTTTGAATAAAAATACAATATAAAGAGAGGGTGTTTCTAGGTAGAAAATGTGTGCTCTTAATCACAACAAACAAACAAATCACCTAACGAACAATTTCATTAGCCACTGCCCACTTACAATTTCATTTCTAGCTACTGATTTCTCCCATCCATAATCTCCATAACAATCCTTTTCTATAATGTGCTGCTAACACTCCATATTGCTATTTCATTTCCTTTCGTCATGACTGAGCAGTGATTATTTGTGCATCAATGTTTATAATATAAAGATCAAACAATAAGTTCATCGTGATGATTTCATTCAGTAGAAAAATAAAATTGAAACATAGTAAAAAAGCCCAAAAAAATTATTAAATTAATTAAGGACACTGACTAATGGCTATGGAGAGACAGACAGAAAGAACAATAAAGTATAAAGAAAGAATCCTAGCGGTGAAGTTAAAATGATCTCAAATATAGCAAAATTCCAGAAATTACAAGATGCTATAATGAGTTGATACGCATACCGCAATATATATTGCTTTGAGTTTTGGAAGTTGCCGAGGACAAAGCACCGACAATGATATAAAGCACTGAAAAAAAAACGAAATCTGAATAGAAACCAGATCTGCCAAATGGACGTGAACTTTGAAACGATACAATATGTGGATTACCTGACCAAATGACTTTGCAACACCCTCTGCATCACCAAGACATGTCCCAGTCTGTGCATCAGGATTATCACTCTGCTCTGTGGTTGGGTTAGGAGGAAAATAGACTGGACTGGATAGTGGATAAGGATTGCTTGCAGCAACAAGGATGCAATGTTTCTGAAAATCAAGATTTTGAAGGCTCTGGCTGCCATTTGTTGAAACTGTGAACATCTGAAAGCAGCAGCAGATGATAGTCAAAAGCTCTCCAAAACATAAAGCAAACAAAAACATTTCTAAGTTATCTTGTAGAAAAGAACAATCGGATAAACATGCAAAAAAAGTGTTAAATAAAACCTCCAATGAGAAGAGACACATTATTCCAATAAGCAAGTAAATTCTAAATTGTCAAATGCAACGTTGGGATGAAATTTTTTAAACCGTACAGACAAGTATTACTTAGTGTTATGGAGAGTTCTTGAAAAGAAAGGAGTCAATAATGCTTATATTCAAATCATTAAAGATATGTATGAAGGAGCTATTACTTGTGTTCAAACACAAGGTGGATTGACCAAGTATTTCCCTATTTCGGTTGGGTTACATCAAGGATCAGCCTTAAGCCCATATCTTTTTGCTTTAGTCATGGATGTTCTCACTAGACAATTGCAAGAGGATGTACCTTGGTGTATGCTTTTTGCTGATGATATTCTTCTTGTTAACAAGACTAGAGAGGGAGTTGAAGGTAAACTTGAATTATAGAGGTCAACCTGGTGTTAAGAAAGGTAGGGGTAGACCTAAAAAGACTTGGTTAGAAAATATTAGGAATGACCTTTCTTTATTAGATTTAAATGGGAATTTGACTTTTAATAGGACACAATGGAGAAAAAGGATTCATGTAGCCAACCCCACGTAGTGGGATAAAGGCTTGATGTTGTTGTTGTTGTTGTTGTACAGACAAGTATTCCATTGAAGACACTAAATTGTAAAATCATCATTTGGATTGGACATGTGATTCAGAAAATAACAGGAACATAGATATGATAGCATAACACTTCAAAGGCATGCTAAAATGAATACAGCTTAGGTAGGCTGCTAAGCAACTGGAGTGCTAAAAGATGAAGTCACAGGGGCGCGTGTCCTAGTTGTGTCCAACACGTGTCCCAGCCGTGTCCGAAATGTGTCTCAGCCGTGTCAAGTTAAATTTAAACATTATTTTAAACAGACACGTGTCTACCATGTCTGACACGTGTGCTAGCCGTGTCGAACACATGTCCGTATCCGACACTGTATTCTCTCTTCAAGAGGTGTGTCGGTGCATCATAGCTATCATTTTACCAACTATTACATAGGAAAACAAATATGTGTTTATATGATTTGATAATTAATTTGTTAATGTTATATAAGATTATTGTAGATTAGCCCAAATTATCTTCCAACTATTAGCAAGTGCCTAATTTATTTCTAGAATTGCATGGTAGCCCAATTTAGTCCCTAATCTATTGACAATTGATCTAACTAGATCCCAGGACCTAAAATATAGTTTAAAACAATACCAAAGTTAAATGTGAGGGCATTTTAGATGGTGCAAGTGTATTGAAGATCATATTATTTATACTAATTCTATTTAATTATTTAATAAATTATAATAAATATAAAAATAAATATGAAAGCTAATAACCTACAAAATAATAACTGAGAAAAGATAATAAAAAAGTCTTTTAAGTAAAATATAAATGGAAGCTCATGCAAAACTCCAAAACTCTTATTACAAAAAATGAGGGTTGCTTTAGCTAATGGATAGCCAGTGTAAAACTTGTTGAATATTCAAAATATGAACCCATTAATACATTGTGATAATGTTAGGGTGTTCCCCGCAAGCGACACGTTATATGACCTTAATACAATGAGAAGTGTACAATGGTCGCTGCACCGATGCTCGCAAGGGTTCCCACATCATTGACGGATGTGGACAAAGAATCTAATTCGTGAATCTAAAGTTAGGATATGAACTTAGAATATCAATTTTCTTATAGGTAAATTAATGAAATTAAAATATATTATAATTCATAAAAAGATAAATATTTTATGCATTAATAAAAACAAAATGGATTGAAGAGAAGGCTAAAAAAATTGATAGTTTATGAGTTAAACTATGGTATTCTGGTAGGAGTCATACAAGAAATGGTGTAGTTATGATTACAGATAAAATTTTGAAGGATAATGGTGTAAAAATTAATAAAATTGGATGTGTTCAAAATTAAAATTTTAGAATGACTTGGAAGAATTAATATAAAAAATACCTCTTGAATAAAGAGTTCTTATTAGAGGAAATTTAAATGAACATTTTAGTAGAGAGATAGAAGATTTTAAAAGCATTTATGGTGGCTATGGGTTTGGAGCGACTAATAAAGGTGATAAGACCATATTAGATTTTATTATAGCTTATAGTTTTATAATTGCTAATACCTTATTAAGAAAAGAGATAAGTATCACATCATTTATAAAAATGGATATAATAAGACTCAAATTTATTGTTTTCTTATAAGAAAAATAGATCGTTTAAATTGTAAAGATTGTAAAATTATTCTTAGTGAAAGTTTATATACCCAACATCACCTATTAGTTTTTGACTTTAAGAAGAAGGGGAAGAATATAAAAAATAAAGAAAATCGTTGTTTTAGAATTAGATGTGGGCATTTAAAAAATATTAATTAAAATATTTTTTAGAGTAAGATTTTAGATCTTAAGATTTTGTTTGTACATGAGGAAGCAAATGTTATATGGGAAAAAATAGCTAGTGATATTAAGAATGTTATAAAAAATGTGCTTAGAGTATCAAAGAAAAAAACTCCTAATATTAATATATTAGATACTTAGAGGGCGAAAGATATATGTATAAGTTAGCCAAACAAAGAGATATGAGTAGTAAGAATTTAGGTCAAGTGAAGTGCATTAAAGATAAAGACAAAGTATTTTTATTAAAAGAATATAATTAACAAAAATAACTGAGATATTTTGCTAAACTTTTTAATAAAGATTGTGAGAATATGATTGACTTTAATGACCTTAGCACCTTTAAAAAAATAAAAATATTTATTTTTACCGACATGTTAGTAAAATCAAAGTTATAGAGGTTTTAAAGAAAAATGAACTGCGGAAAGCCGTTTGACTTGATGATATTCTAATAAAGGTGTGAAAATACTTAGAGGAGGATTTTGTTGGTTAATTAAACTTTTTAATGTTATTTTGAAGACTAAAAAGATGTCAGATGAGTGAAAAATAAGTGTGTTGATTCCTATTTTTAAGAATAAAGGTGATGCATAAGATTATGCGAAAAACAAAGGAATCAAGTTAATATGTCATACTTTTAAATTAATAAGAAAGTTATATAGCATAGGTTACGATGTGATACTAATGTTTTTCAAAATCAATTTGGATTCAAGCCGGGTAGAACTACCATGGAAGCTATACATTTATTGAGAGGTTTGATAAGTATAAAGGGAATAAGGAGGATTTATAAATGATATTTATTGATTTAGAGAAAGCATATGATAAAGTTCCAAGAAAAGTGCTATGGAGAGTTCTATAAAAGATGGTGAGATAGATGGGGATATTATTAATAGAATTCAAGTTGGATGGTTGAAGTGGAGGAATGCATCGGGCTTGTTGTATGATAGAAAAATCCCCCTCAAACTTGAGGGAAAATTTTATAAGATGGTGGTGAGACATGCAATGCTTTATAGCGTTAGCCATTAAAAGATAAGTATAATATTAAATCAAGTGTTACAGACAAGTGGATGAGTGGTTGTACTCTTAGAAATAGGATAGGAAATGAGCATATACGTGAAAATATTAGAGTAGCTCTAGTGGAAGATAAGATTAGAGAGAGTCTCCTTAGATGGTATGACTACATAAAATGGCGGCCTTCCGATGCCAGTTAGGAGAGTAGATGTATTAGATTTGGCATATGTTAAGAAAGGTAAAAGTTGTCATGACCCGACCCAAAGACTCGAACTAACCAGATGGAAACAGACGGTCGGATGGTGATTTAAATGTCATTTGCTAAAGCTATTTTCAATACACAAAAAGAGCCATTAAAACTTCAAAAAATATAACTTGATGCAAAATGAATTAGCTACATTTCATTTGGTGTGTCACGTATATGATATACATTTTGACCTCTTATATTCACTTTGATTATATTAAATTATACCTAAAAATATTAGAGCAACTAAAAATAAGACACAACTCAGTGAGTAAAACATGCTTCTAAATTATATTAACTCAAGGTAATTGGAGCAATATGTATGAGCATTTCACTTCATATCATAAAGTAATTCCATTTATTTTTCATTTCATTTCAAGAATTTAAATATTATGCATATACAATATCTTTATTTATATCTTCTTCTTTCTCATAAATAATACAACCGTCATAGGAGTCACCGTATAATTTAATATCAATGAAGGTACTCCTTTTTCATTTTATTTTCTTTTTTAATAACATTTTTCATTTACATGCATTGGTACATTACGTCCTCAACCAGTGCGATAAGAGGGTGTGCTCCATCAGTCAACATTCACATGCAAGCAAATTATATAAATCATATTATTTACTTTCTCCGTAACATTTCATTTCAAGTTTTCTAGCTTCACATGATCCTAGTTTAATTTGGTCTATTTTTTTTAATAAAGAAAAATCATATAACATTAACAGTGAACAATTACATAATAACAGTACTTGATACATCATGTGTAGGAGAAATAAATATCATTATTGTAATTAAAAGATATGAGTACTCATCTTGAACTTCAGTATCTTTCACTCTTACTCTTTACTTTAAGTTCAAAAGATTGTCTCCTAAATAAAAGATCTTAACAATTTTACCAACTGTTATTAAATTCTCTTACTTAACATTTTAAAATTTCTTTTCTTTTTAAATATTTTTTTATTTTTAAAATAATCACAAAGTATTTCACTAATTAAGATTTTCTTTTATTATTAGATTTAAAATATATGTTATGCTCTCACTCTCTTTAATTAACTAATTAATTTACTAATTAAAATTGAATATTTGTTCATGTTAAATAATATTTTCTTAATTAGCATAAATCTATATAGGGGTGTCAATTTCGAGTCACGGGTCGGGTTCGGGTTGAACCCGAACTGACCCGGGTGGAAAACGGGTCGACCCTAACCCGACCCGGGTAGAGAAACGGGTTCAAATTATACTGCATAATTTTGCTCTTTTTCTTTCTCTACTTATTTATTAAATATATTCAATTAGTTCTCTTATTATTATTTCTTTGCATAACATAAATTTCACTTTTTCTTAATTAATTTAATACTCATTTTTCTATAATTATTCAAATTAATAGTAACTTAATTTATGAATAAAATTTCATTTGAACATATGCTCTCCATCCCTTTTTATATCTTCTATTTATAATTAAATTGTTTTGATATATATATATAATTAAATCTTCTTAATAATGTTAATTATTTTCATTCTTATGAATTTTGTAATTTAATAAATAATATTTAGACATTAGGTAAGATCTTAAGTTATTTTAAAATTTAATAGATATATTAGTTAAATATATAATAAAATTAAATAAAATACCTTACATTTCTTCCTCCTAATCTCTGTCAACTCAAGCCCTAAACCATAGCATATTGTTTTCCCCTTTCAGCGGTTGCTCTCGTTCAAAATGCTAAGCCCTTCTCCCTCGCCTCTTCTCTCCATTATTTTTCTCATTTGACGATAATGGAAGGAGCAGAATAAACTTATCTCGCGTGAGGAGTCACTACTTTCAACACCCGTACACGTTCCTTCGCAAAAACACACATTTCGGCTTCGCCAGGCATGCTCATGCGATCTATTTGCGTCCGCTCGGTTCGCATTTATGCTCCGTCGTTTCATTCAGCCAGTCCATCTGCTAAAGAAAATCGGTTCAATTGAACCGATCGGCTGGACCGGTTCTTACAGAGATAGATCTAAAAAAGACTTGGTTAGAAAATATAAGAAATAATTTTTCTTTATTAGATTTAAATGGAAATTTGACACTTAATAAGACACAACAGAAAAAAAGATTCATGTAGCGAACCACACATAGTGGGATAAAGGCTTGATGTTGTTGTTGTTGTTGATTATAAAATTACAAATTAAGTATTACAAAAATTGTATAATTGGTTACAAAACAGCAAAACTCTTGTTACAAAAAAAAGTCCACTAATGAAAAAGAAAAATTTAAATGTTTTTACTTAAATTCTCCTTTCACATTATGAAAAGTGGGAGATCTACATAATAATCCATTAAATTTGATAGATTTTCTTACGGAGAGATTAAATTGGCTCAATTTTCAATAGTCGATTAACTAAATTGGGACAGTGTGAAACTCTAGAACCAAATTGGACACTTACTAATAGTCGGGGCTTATTCTTTGAAGATTATTTAATTATTTTATTGTACAACTATAAATGATATCTTTTGATGCAATAATGCATTCAAATAATACAAGTAATTGTTTATCAAGTGCATTAGTTATGTTCTCTTTAGGATTAGAATTAATTTATCACAAACAAACGAGGTATTGTAATAAAAAAAATTAATTTAATTATTTTAATTAATTTTTAATGCACATATAACTAATTATAATTTACAGTAGTATTTAATAATTTTAAAATCAATATTAAATTTTATCACTATTATTAACTAGCTAGAACGTTTAATGCTAGTATAGATTTGATTATTAAAACATTATTTTGAAAACAAGTGAAAGAGCATCCAAGCATGATACCTGAGTAGTAATGTTAATTTTTGTTTTTTAAATACAAAAATAAAAATCAACCAAACAAGTTTTAATCAACTTACAACAACAACAACAACATAAAAAATCATAAAACAAAAAAGATGTCAAACAATCTCGTGGTTATTGTCTGTGAATGGGTTTAAGTAAATCAATTACAACTTTAATATACCTCATTGTGCGAGTGTTAAATACTTTTTTTTTCTTATATGATTTTCTCTTCGTGGTAAAATTTCTATTATAAGATATTTTATAGTGAATTTTATATCAAGAGTAATCTTTCAACTACCTTATCCGACCATGAACCTACTTTTATATGCATCACTAGAAGTAAATTTTGTTTGGGCTAACATGGCTTGCCTCTTCTATATGTATGTGTCAATGCAGTGGTTAAAAAAAGCCAGAGACATTTCATTTTACATTACATTGGATTCATGTCTTGTTTTATTTAACATTATAAACACAGCTTGTTGCACAGAAAAAAGCATACAAGTGTTCGTACTAGGAAACACGGTGATTTTTGGCAAGGAAAATTTAACACTAGATAATACACTTCTTAGAGATTCCAACCTCGTTAAAAATTTTGTTTCTGGGTGTCGAATATATATTCTTCGTGCTGCCATTTCATGTTTTTTTTTTCGCTGGCAATCCCAACCCTATATGGATAGTTCTATATTTCAGGACTTTATTATGCAATACCTATCTTTTGCCGTATGATCAGTTTTGCAAATGATTGTGAATAAATCTTGAATGTGTTAGCAAAAAGCTGTGCAAAATTCTGATTATCTAATGAGTTTAGAAAAATTCTTTATCAACAGTAACCTGAAAAGATTGAAGATTGCGTACAGATGAACTTGTTACCCTTGTTTATACATAAATCTTTACTACTTCATGCCGCCATATTGTTGGGTTAAGCCAGGTGGAGCCAAGAAGTAATACTACCAAACTTTAAACATTAAAAATAAATAAATAAAGGGTGTCATATAGCATAGGTCCATCAAAAGTGTTAACTTAATACCGTCAATGCATCAGAAAGGCCTTCAGCTATAGCAGCATCACCAAAACCGCCACCAGAAAATTGTACTCTTGATAACCACCCAAGAAAAACATCTAAATCTTTTGTCCACCCAGTTCTTTGCACCAAGAAAGCTGTATTAATATTCAGATGAAAGATTAGATTTAGTTAGGCTGAATGATAAAAGTTAAAACCTTGGCAATTAAACAGAACATACATAAATATAAGCAATATGTGCATATGGATGTTGCTTCAACAATTTTTAGATGCTCACCTGCTTTTGTATGGTATGGTTGAGCTATGCCTGCAGAGTTGTCTTGTAATAGAAATGTGGGCAAATAGCATGCAGGGGCGGAGCCAAAAAAAAATTTTAATGGGGGCACAAATTAGTACTAGTCATTAAATTATTTTTAAAAATATTATTTTTTAATGTAATTATATATATCATTTATCATTCATTAAGAAATTAAGAATGTTAACAAATTGAGTTCAAATAAATTAATTTTATACTTAGGAATATTTTATTTGAATTAATTGAATTAAGTCTTAATTTTAAATTATATTTAGATTAACTATATTTAAATTATAAGATAATATTCTACCTATTTCTAAATTAATTTGACGTAATGATTCACATTAGTTAAAGAAAATCATAAATAATAAAAAAATTTAAAGTTAACCCTCTTAAATTAATTAAGTTACTAAGATTTATTAAAACTTTTTATTTGTTAATTAATTTATTGTCTTTTTATGCACACATCTTTTTCTTATTATTTAAAAAAAATTGGGCAGCTTTAGTTAATTTACCTAGATTTTAATTGTTATGCTAGATAAATAAAAGTTTATCTTGATACTGAGGGAAGGGGGACAAAGTCAGAGGGGGGACAGTAGGACCAAGAAGGATTGTTTGGGCTGAACCGTTGAATGAGTCCGTTAGTTTTGTCTTAGCGAGCCCGCTTGACTAGTCCAAAAATAAACGAGCTTGAACTGTCAGCTCAAACATGGATTTTTTAAACAAGCTCGAACAGATGTCCGAGAAGCTCGACCCTGGCAAGGAATTGGTCTGAGTCATATGGAAAAAAAAAATTTGGAAGAAAAACGGAGCTCGGAGGCGGATGGCTTATTAGATTAGAAATTAGATTTAATCCTTATATATTAATTATTATATTAATATAATTTAAAATAAATTTAATTTAATTGTTTGGCCAGTGGGGCCCGTGCCCCCAGGGCCCCCACTGTAGATCCGCAACTGATAGCATGCATGCAACATTACAAGCAACTACAACTTACCATATTATTCAAGCATCTCAGGCACGAAAGCAGCACAAACCTTGTCAACGCAGGAATAAGGCAGGCAATGAATCACTAATGCTTGGTAACCTCCTGGTACTTACAAATTGCTACTTACCAAGTAGAATGTATAGGTTCCAAAGCTCGTATGTTCTTTTTCATTATTTAGAGAGGATATTTCCATCACAGGAGGACAGACATGACATAGTTATAAATTGCTTTTAGACTTTAGCGGTCTGTTCCTCCATTAGTTAATTAGTAAATGGTTATTTTCTTTCCTTATCTTCACAGGATCAATTTAGTAATTATGGCTCCTAGTTGTTATTGGGAATAGCTATGCATAAATACCCATGCCTTTTTTGTGAAGGGAGGGTTTCTTTTAGAGTTTAGTTTCAAGTTATCCTGAGGATTTTAGGGCGGATTCCCTAGTATTTAGGATGGATTTTCTCTATTATTAGAAAGGTGAGGAGAAAAAGTGTTTGCTCAAAAAAATGATTTTAGTATGAATCCAAAATTCCATGCTTAAGGTTCTCATTTTTCTTAAGGTAGATTGATTTTTAAATAACTAGATTTCCCCATGCTCATATCGGGGTTTATTTAAATCTGACGTCCTTACTTCCTAGAGCGCAAACCCTCGTAGTTAATTACCCCTCCCACTTCTAGGGAGAGCACTCTTGATTAAAGATGAGTCGATTCGTTACATTATAAATTTAGACTTGATAATCCATGATTCATTTTGGTTAATATGGGGAAGTTGGGGGATGGAAATAGACCCATCAAGATCCTACGGTTCCAACATCCTTGGTACACCAGTGATCTCAGTCTACCAACACTAATGAATCAGTGTCTGTAGCACCAAAGGAATCTGATTAGCAACCATATGTTACCTCCTCTCAAGGATCCCAAGTAGACTGTGATAGTTTATTGTTGACTTTGGTGTGTTGTAGTTAAAGTTCGGTGCTTATTTCTCTTTTTAGGAGTGATCCATTAGGTTTGTTTAGCTTGAGGCTTATGGCTCCTTTTAGGAGTTGCCCATTAATTTTGTTTAGTTTGGGGCTTATGCTCCTTTTAGGAGTTGCACATTAGTTTTAGTTTGGATGGGGCTTACTGCTTCATTTAGGAGTTTTCCACTAGTTTTATTTGGTTTTGGAAGATTTTTAAATGAATTTTGATATATTCAAGTCATTAATTGATTTTCTTTTACTCCGGCATTTTTCTGTTTGCTTCAGCACTAGATAGTGCTCTTCTTTCCTCTTTTTTTAGCATATTATGTAGTATTTAATTTGCATTTTTCTACTTGCTTGCAGGTAGAAGAGCAAGGCCAAATCGGACGCCAGTTTGATTATTAGCTTTATGTTCTGTATAGTTTGGATTAATATACAAGAAACGTGTTGTTTAACGCAAACGTTCTTTTGTTTCAAAAGTTTTGTATTTTAATGCGGTTTCTTCTTTTTTTCTTCTTCTTCTTTTCTCTGTTATGTTTTTTTTATAATTTTTCTATTCTTTTATATTAATATATTTTATTTTTATAAGAATATTTACATAATTTGAGCAAGAATCAGATTTTTTTTACTCTCAAACCTAAAAATATTCATATAAAATAAGCTCCTCTTTTTTTATTATTATTTTTCATTATTATTACATTTTTTATTGTTACTTTATAATTATAATTCATTTATATCATTATTTTAATTTTATTTTTTATTTCTCAAAATTTTGACAACCTCCCAACATCCCACCCCTGCCTAGAGAGGTGTCGGCAGGCATTTGCCTTTGTTCTTCCCAGTTGGATCAAAGATATGATGGTGCGAGGACTTCAAATCAATTATTCCTGGTCAGTATCTAGGTCTTCAAGTCTTCATATGTGGCTAGAATCTACTAATAATTAATCAATCTTATTTGAGAAAGATCTTATTAATTACAATACTCAATTGTCAGCATTGAAATCACGAGTTTAAATTGCACTCATTCGGGACAGAACAAGACGCGAACTCAGGCTAGGGATCGGACATGGGAGTGGCGGGTCAAGGGGTGAGTTCGCGCGAATGGAGATGGGCCGCCTAGATGCGCGGTCGTGCGCATGGGTTGATTGCGGGAGGAAGCGGGGTCATATCCTTTAGTGAATTTTCATTTTTTTTTCTTTTCTCTTCTTTTTTTAATTTCTTTTTTTTTAATTTATTTAACAAGATGATCATAGAGTATTCTAAGACTCGGCCATAATCAATCCCTAACACTCAAAGACCTCTTGTGGAATGTTGATTGTTGAGACCTAGCCAACAATTTGCAAGGCGCAAAGCGTAATGGGCACAGTATCGTGTTGCCCCAAATGAATTATTTTATTCCAACCAAGGCTTAAAACTACGCAATCAAATATTGAGGTATTTTCTATCTGCAAGGCGATGCGTAAGCCTTGAAGCGTTTAGAGGCATAAGCCTCAAAATTAAACTATTAAATTAATTAAAAAATTAAATAATAAGTAGCATAATAATATCCAAATATGATCATATCCAACCGAAGTAAAATCATAAAACTAAGTCTTTCCCACTCATAATTCAACATAAACAAGTAGTCAAAGTCACTAAGATTATAATTTATGAATTCAAAAATTTTCAGCACTCTAATCAGCTAGTGGATCTTAATTAATCATTATAGTAAGTTTCTTTCTCTTCTCCCTCATCCTCAAGTGCCGCTATGAGTGCGAGCAATGGGTAAGAGTGCAAAATGTAGCCAAAAGTAGAGGAGGCACATACAATTGTAGTTCTCGGTTCTATTTATTTTAGGTTTAGGTATAGAGACATAACAAAATAGGATTTATTTAATAGATCAAATTTATAACTTAGATTTTTAAAACACATAAAATTTTAGTTTTTGAGGCTTTCGACTCTTACAAATTGCATAAAAGCACACCCTAAGTGCTCCTTAACCCCACTGAGGTGTATAACTCATCAAGCTGAGGCATACGCCTCATTGCAGTTTTTTTTTTTTTTTTTCAAAATTGTGTTGAGACGGGCATCATGGCACACATTTGATTGTGCAATTTTAAACAAAAGTTTTTAACCACCTATGGTTGGGTTCCATGTGAATTCCAATAAGAATTGAAAGCAAAGCCAAAGTTGTTTAGAGATCTGTGTCCATGGATATCCATATGTATTAGGATATTAGTTTGGATAGCTGCTGGTATTCCACCATAGCTGATTCAGGAAAGAACGGCGACCTCAGTCCTACTTCCTATGGACAAATCTGCATCTTCCTAGACCAGAGTACGAGGTAGGGTAGGTTGGAAGCCTGGGAGCAGCAAGTAGTTCTTTCCTGGATAGCTAACAAATCTGAAATCAGGTTCCCCATTTTCTGGTTCTAGTTTTAATTCGTGTTCTTTTCTTGAAACAGTAAACAACCTATTTTTTGTTATCTCAACCCAATGTCAAACTACCTTGTGTTTGAATGCAAGCAACAGCTCATGCACACATATCCTTAATGACTTGAATATAAGCATTATTAACCCCTTTCTAAAACTCTTCATAGCACTTCTCTTGGAACTTTATCATATACTTTCTCTAAATTAATATATATCATATGTAGATCCTCCTTATTCTCTCTATACTTCTCCATCAAACCTCTCAATAAAGGTATATAGCTTCCATAGTAGACCTACCAAGCATGAATCCAAGTTGATTTGAGAATTACTTTCACATTGTAACCTATGCTCCATAATTCTCTCCTACAATTTTAAAGTATGACATATTAACTTAATTCCTCTATAATTCGCACAATCTTCTGCATCACTTTTATTTCTTAAAAAAGGAATCACCACACTCATTCTCCACTCATCTAGCATCTTTTTAGTCTTCAAAATCTGATATTTCTGTAAAATAACATTTAGTACAGAAAATTACATAAACTAAGCTCACCCCTTGACTCCTTATTATAAGTTTGAGTTGAGGCATGAGCATTATAGAATTAGTTAAATACTATTCCAAAAATAAGCAAAAAATGCAAAAGTTGGAGCTTAATTAGAATGTCTAACTTAATGAATGCATCCGCCAAGCTCAAAAAAAAAAACCATTGGTTAGTCATTAGGGCCGACTTCATTGATCATATTTGTTGGGTCCGACTTGATTAGTCGTACTAGCATAATAGGGACAAGTTCATATATTGCAGTTATCTCCTTGAGGTGAGTTCATTTGTAAACTAGCAGTCCTCTTTTGAGCTAAGATTGAGTAGATCAAATTAGCTTAACTTGAATCGAGCCGACTTAGTGTAAAGCTGACCAACTTGGCTGGAACCCAAATTTTTGTTGTACAATGTAATAAGCATATTTTTCAAACAACTATAACAAAATCAAAATAATTTAAAATCATAAAAATTTGTAAACAAACAATATCAAAAAATCCATGCACTCTAAAACATTGAAAGTAAACATATGACTTAAATAGAAATTTAAATTCTCTTATTTAGAACTTAAAATTTATTAAAAGTTCTAAATCGAGCAAAATATTTATATTTTGCACATAAGCCTTACTACGACATAATGTAATAAGATTAAAAATGTAGTAAACATGAAACAAATTAATTAAAATTTTGTTAAGACAGATGTAGATTTTTTTTTTTTATTCTTTGAAGGGGGCAAATGCATCGATGAGGGAAAAGATAAACCTTCATAGCTTGCAAAATATTTATAAAAAAACTTTCATAGCTGCCAAAATATAAAAAACTGTAAATAAACTATGTCAAAAATCTATAAAATCTAAATCTTTGACAATAAATTTATGCCTCACAAAATCATACCATTTTATTTTAAATTTAAAATGTGTCAAATTATTAATATTTTTGTACAATTACTAAATACTTGCATTACCTTTATAAAGGACATATATTAAGATAAAAGTCATAAACTCATATGCTAGAAAATGATTAATATCATCTTCATTTATTAATATACTAGATAAATGGTTAAGATTTTATATGATCTAAAATAAATGAATGGAGACAGGATTCTTCTGGGAAAAGTCTCAAGCACATTTTTAATAGTAGCATGGACAGAGAAAGAAAAAGAGAGGGAGAGAGATAGTGACTGCATGCGAGCAAGAAAGAGAGAGAACAAGCAAGAGAAAGAGAGCTCCATAGAAGTTAATATTAAGGATAACATGAGTCTTTAATGTCCCATAAACTTAAGCAACTGATAACAAGGCTACAAGGATTTGAAGGTATAGAACTAATTATGAGTTGACTAGTTGACTATACTACCCAATGAGAAAAAGATATGTTGTAAACGTATTATGACCATTAATCAAAAAGAAACCAGATAAGTAAATGTGGATTATACATAGCATTTACTAACATCAGCAACAAGAAGCAAAAACATCAAATATGTATAAGGACTTATGTAGCATATAAGACTGTTACTATAAATGTGAAATAAAGAAATAAAAGAGTTTATTTACTTTGCATTCATATGACAGTTTAGCTTTAAGTACTCATAACTGTACCGTAAGAATAAAATTACATACCACTGTAGGGTCCATGGGAATTAAAGACCACCAATGCAAGTTCAGGGTTTGCCCCAGAAAGTTTCTACAAATTTAAAATAATGATATTACAAGTAAATATTGGTAATGCAAATAAGAATGAAGGGTGCCATTATGAAGTAAAACTTAAATAGAAAGGCTAAAGCTTTCTTATCTGCAACTAATTCATGCAACTCCCTAACAATAGGAACAAGGACATAATATGTTCTACATTCAACCATTGTTAATTTTTTTTTTTCTAGCAGGATTTGATCTAAAAAAAAGTTCATCATTTAATCTGATGAACTTGCACTTTTTAAATTCAGGTCACGTATGCATGTTTGCAAGCATATAAAGTACTTCTTGTTCATAAAGATCAATTTTGCAATTCTAAAAGCAATTATGAGAAATCAAACTCTTCATTGATAAAGCTGACTCAATTCAGCAACCACAAAAAATTTCATGTTCACCTAGAGAAAGTTTCCATCAAATCTAACAAGCCACTGTTTACACTCGATTATCCAACTTAAAAGACAGTTCCAAAATCTTATAAATCATATTCAGGAATATTCACATCTCAAAATCCATTAAAAGTCATAGGAGTCAATCTAACTTAGTCGTGCTATGTTCAATGTTGTCCAAACTATGTAAAAACTAAGAAGTTGATGATTTATTGCTATATTATTAAACTGGTCAGTCAAATCGACATCAGAAAAGATTAAATTACACTATACAGCTTGTGATTGTTTGATTCTTACAAATCCACTAATAGGCGATTTATAATTTTTATTTGTTTTACGGTCAATCAGCATGGCCAAGAGATGAGTGCTTCACTAATAAATATCATATGACTGCTTCACTAATAAATAACATTTCAATGAACACCTAAGTTGGGAAGTAATTCTTCTTTACAGCTTAAGGTTAGCTAACGAAATCTGATCACGTAATCTAGTTATAATGCACTAAATCTTTAAAATTGCCTATGATAATCAAATTAAACAAACTTTATTTATGAGCATGTTTGTTCGTTTGCAGACATCAAGGCAACTTGCATTGACGGTTCCATTGGCAGAATACATCAATCAGCAATTCACCTATAATCAGTAGCAAGTTTATGATTCTATACAATTTCAATATTTTTAAATGCAGCAAACTCATCTTGTGTTTGATTAAAAAAAAAAAACTGACAAAATAGCCTGTAATAACCGGTTCGGCCCCAGCCGGTTCAGTTGAACCGGCCGAACCTATACTAATAGACGGACAAAGCCATTCGCGAAACAGAAGCAGTTTCATGAACAGAGAAGGGCGGACGGTCGGGCTTCACGCAAGAGCAAGGTAGGTTTCTTCTTTCTCCAATTTTAGCAAATGATTGCCTTCTAGGATAAGAAATAACGATTCCTTTTCATTCTTATCGTTATCAGTGTTATTTTTTGAGAGATTTGAAGAACAAAAGAAACGAACGATAAGGATTAAAAGAAGAAGGTTTGTTGAATTTCTTTTGGATTTTTTATATAAATTTCTTCTTCTACTTCGTTTAAAGTGAGTGATATGTTCCTTGAAGGATAAGGAAGCGATTGAAGCGAAGAAAAAGGAATTTGCGAGAGAAAAGATTTTTGGGAGTTTGAGAAGTTTCCATTCGAAAATTGTAAGTGAAATTCTTCTCATAAGGTTTTTAATAATATTTTGTTATTAAATCAGAATATTATTTTGATATGAAGTCATTGTAGGAATTTTAGGGTCTTAGGAAGGGAGAGATCAAATCGTAAGACTTAAATTGCGAGGATTCAACATGGAGGAAAATTTTTAAGGATATATCAAATATTGAAGACCTGAAAGAGTTCAAAGTGGGTAAATTAGATTAAATTATTTTATGATTTTATTCATGTTTGTAATCTTCTAAGTAACTGATAAAACTTTGTATGATATCTTATGATTTCATGGCTTTAAGAACAAAGTTTGAAAGTTTATAAAAAGAGAAAATAAAAGAGAAAATAGAAAAGAAAAAGAGAAACAAAAGACTATATGCATGGAAGAAAAACAGATATAATAACAAGGAAAAGATATTGAAAAACTTACAGGAGTTCACCCCCTTATGGTACTGGCTGGAGACGCCGTACTCGTGCACGTAAAAAGGAAAAGGAAAAAGGAAATGGAAAAGGCTAAATGGAAAATGTTGTACTTTTGAGTACATTGAGACGGTGCTCCTGTGCAAATTAAATGGGAAAAGGAAATATCAATATGATTTTAAATGTTTTAAAGCAACATGATCGAATATGTATAAATTACCAAAATAAATGGAATAAAGTTAAGAAATGGTTGAATACATATTGAAGATTATAAGAGTATCATAATTAAGAATAATTATTTAAATTGTTCAAATATTTACCCACTGAGTTTACTAAGTAAACTCAACCCATAAGTTTAAATGTTTCAGGTAAATTTCTAAAGAAATAATGGCTGAAAGAGAAGAACATGTTTACAAAAGACGACGTGCAAATGATAACAAGTAATTTATATTTTGTGGTTAGTGGCTCTTTAATACAAATGAAGTAGTATAGTGTTTAATGAATTTTATCGTCCGACTTTTCATAACCGCCTTGTTAGATCGAGCATCCGGGCCGGGTCGTGACAAAAGTGGTATCAGAGATATATTAGAAGTGGTATCAGAGCTCAATTAAGATCTGAATCATACTAAAAGAGCCATTAGCATGAATATTAATGATTGAAGGTTTAATGTGAAATGAATATCTTATTGATTACAAGAATCAAAATGAAAAAAAATTCAGGAAGCTATGAGCACGCGACTGACTTTCAGTACAGCATTTCATCCACAAACAGATGGGCAATCAGAAAGAACAATTTAGACTTTGGAGGATTTAATGCGACTATGTGTTTTAGATTTTGGAGGAAATTGGGAGACTCACATACCATTGATTGAATTTGCTTACAACAACAGTTTTCAAGCTAGCATTGGAATGGCACCATATGAGACCCTTTATGGAAGAAAGTGCAGAACACCCTTGTGTTGGGCAAAAACTGGTGAAAGAAAGATAATTGGAACTGAACTGGTGGATGAAGCTACTAGTAAAATCAGATTGATCAGAGATAGAATAAAGGCATTTAAAGACAGGCAACGAAAGTATTATGATGCAAAGCACCGACCAGTGGAATTTGAAGTAGGAGAATTTGTTTTCTTAAAAGTAAGCCCAATGAAATGTGTTCAAAGGTTTGGAAAGACAGGGAAATTGAGCCCAAGATTCATAGGCCCCTATGAAATCATTGAAAAGATTGGAAATAAGACAAACAGATTGGATCTACCAGTACATATGCAAGGAATTCATAATGTGTTTCATATATCAGTGCTTCGAAAGTATGTCTCAGATGATTCAAAGAGAATCTAGTCCAAATCAATTAATTTGCAGCCTGATTTGAAATATATTGAAGAACCAGAAAGGATATTGGATTATGACGTAAAACAATTAAGGCATAAAGAAATACCTTTTGTAAATATTTATGGAAGCATGGATCAGAAAGAGATGCCACCAGGGAGCGGGAAGCTGAAATGAGAAGTCAATATTCCTCATCTATTTAACTAAGGTATGTGTTATTACTTAATTTAATTTTGAGGACAAACTTTTTATAAGAATGAGAGATTGTAATAACCGGTTCGGCCCCGGCCAGTTCAGTTGAACCGGCCGAACCTATACTAATAGCAAACGAAGCCATTCGCGAAACAGAAGCAGTTTCGCGAACAGAGAAGGGCGGACGGTCGGGCTTCACGCGAGAGCAAGGTAGGTTTCTTCTTTCTCCAATTTTAGCAAATGATTGCCTTCTAGGATAAGAAATAGCGATTCATTTTTATTCTTATCGTTATCAAAGTGTTATTTTGGGTGAGATTTGAAGAACAAGATAAACGAACGAGAATGATTAAAAGAAGAAGGTTTGTTGAATTTCTTTTGGAATTTTTTATATAAATTTCTTCTTCTACTTCGTTTAAAGTGAGCGATATGTTTCTTGAAGGATAAGGAAACGATTGAAGAGAAGAAAAAGGAATTTGTGAGAGAAAAGATTTTTGGGAGTTTGAGAAGTTTCCATTCGAAAATTGTAAGTGAATTTCTTCTCATAAGGTTTTTAATAATATTTTGTTATTAAATCAGAATATTATTTTGATATGAAGTTATTGTAGTAATTTTAGGGTTTTAACACTGCCGTTGCCAGGTCCCAAGTCCTGGATGAGAAAAGTGGAGGGTTGCGTTAGGTAGTCGACAGCCAGCGTAAAACTTGTCGAACAATAATGAGACATTTGCAAGAGAATGTACCTTGGTGTATGCTTTTTGCTGATGATATTCTTCTTGTTGATAAGACTAGAGAGGGAGTTGAAGGTAAACTTGAATTATGGAGGTCAACCTTAGAGTCTAAAGGTTTTCGCTTGAGTAGATCTAAAACGGAATATATGGAGTGTAATTTTAGTAGTAATAGACCTAGTGAGGGGATTATGTCT
>NW_021320019.1:3262302-3278425 GCF_001605985.2 Dendrobium catenatum | reverse complement strand
TTTTACTTATGTTAAGAAAGGTAGGGGTAGACCTAAAAAGACTTGGTTAGAAAATATTAGGAATGACCTTTCTTTATTAGATTTAAACGAGAATTTGACTTTTAATAGGACACAATGGAGAAAAAGGATTCATGTAGCCGACTCCACGTAGTGGGATAAAGGCTTGATGTTGTTATTGTTGTTCTAGGAAGGGAGAGATCAAATTGTAAGACTTGAATTGCGAGGATTCAACCGGGAGGAAAATTTTCAAGGATATATCAAACATTGAAGACCTGAAAGAGTTCAAAGTGGGTAAATTAGATTAAATTATTTTATGATTTTATTCATGTTTGTAATATTCTAAGTAACTAATAAAACTTTGTATGATATCTTATGATTTCATGGCTTTAAGAACAAAGTTTGAAAGTTTATGAAAAAGAGAAAATAGAAAAGAAAAAGAGAAACAAAAGACTATATATGCATGGAAGTAAAACAGATATAATAACAAGGAAAAGGTATTGAAAAACTTACAGGAGTTCACCTCCTTATGGTACTGGCTGGGGACGCCGTACTCGTGCACGTAAAAAGGAAAAGGAAAAAGGAAAGGTAAAATGGAAAAGGTTGTACTTTTGGGTGCTCCTGTGCAAATTAAATGGGAAAAGGAAATATCAAGATGGTTTTAAATGTTTAAAAGCAACATGATCGAATATGTATAAATTACCAAAATAAATGGAATAAAGTTAAGAAATGGTTGAATACATATTGAAGATTATAAGAGTATTGTAATTAAAAATAATTATTTAAATTGTTCAAATATTTACCCACTGAGTTTACTTAGTAAACTCAACCCACAAGTTTAAATGTTTCAGATAAATTTCTAAAGAAATAATAGCTGAAAGAGAAGAACATGCTTACAGAAGACGACGTGCAAATGATAACAGGTAATTTATATTTTGTGGTTAGTGGCTCTTTAATACAAATGAAGTAGTATAATGTTTAATGAATTTTATCGTCCGACTTTTCGTGCCCGCCTCGTTAGATCTAGCATCCGGGCCAGGTCGTGACATAGCTTTTATAAATTGCTTCTTTTTACCTGAATTTAGCCCAACAGTGCTTCTAATAAAAGTAGCTGTAATAAAAATCAAATCAGTTTAACATATTAAAATTTACTAGCACATTTAGTCCCAATTAAAAACAAATGTCATCGCAACGAAGCATGCACCACGACTGGACAGAGTTCTCCGAACTAGGTTTTCTGCACCATCACCAATCAATCAAAAGTTTGGGAATAAAGTAAACTCATTAAATTCCCCAACAAAAAAAAAAGTAAACTCATTAATGATGTGATACTAGTAGGAGTTACAAATAGAATTAACAGAGAAATTGTTTAGTTTGCAATTATAAATTTATTTTGATCATGCGAGGTAGGTTTAAGAATTGGAAACGTTGACTTGCTTAGGCCAAAGATTAGCAATTGAGATTAACCAAAACAATTCATTCCAAATTCAAAGAGAAGTCAAATGCGAAGTACAAATAATAAAAACCCAACGTTTAACAACGAGAATTTCACCTCGAGGCCGTCTCACTCAAAATGCGGTAGGCTTTAGCGGAGATAGACGATCCAAGCGATGAAGAGTATTACGACTATGGAGAGGAAGCCGGCGGTATTCGTCCACGGAGAGGTAGCCGTCGTAGGAGGAAGAGGTGGATGACCGATGATAATCCAATGGCGAGGTGGAAGGTGTTCTTCAATCGACCCAGCTAATTGGAGTCGGATGCGGTTGACGTAGGCTTCCACGATCTCGTCGAATTCCAGTTGTACGTCGAAGAAAGGGGATGCAAGGATGTCGGTTCGTCCTTGCTCATCAAATTGGAAGCCGTGGTCGATTCCCGGATCCGCCCTACATCCTTGGCGACAGAAGATCTTTCTTGAGGGAAGAAGAAGATTTGGTGCGGAGAGAGGGAACACTCGTAGTTGACAGTGGGGAGAGGAGAGGGGGCTGGCGGGATTTCCAAGGAGGAGGGAGAGTCTCGGCCAAGAGAAGGAAGGAGGCGGGTGGAGAAAATTAGGAGGGCTAGGTTAGTGAGGTGGCAAGTAATTTTATCAAAATCTGAAATTAATTTCAGATTCTAATAATTAGGAGGCAACAATTTGAAATTATTTTCAAATTTTCAAAGAGGATTAAAGAGGATTAATGCGCCATTAATAGGTATTGAATTCCGCCATGAAGACTTTCTAAATTTAGCTTTCCAAATTAGGAAAGTTTTCGAAATTTGAAATTCAACTTTCAAATTCGAAGCAACCGGATGAAGTGCTTGGCCGGGTGGATGGCTTCGCCGGAAGGATGCCGGTCGGATCCTTGATGGTGGCCGGCGGCGGGATCAAGGGTGGCCGGTGGCGGGATCAAGGGTGGCGGCACCTAATTGGGGAGAATTTGAGTTGAGGTGGGGAAAAGACTTGGTAGGGAAGAACAAAGAAAATGGACAACTACGAAATATGGGAATCAACCACGAATCGCGGACTCTTCCAACGATTGGTGGGTCTTGCAGATTGCTCCTCTTGAGCTCTCTCCTCTCTCAAGCACTCATGCAAGAAAAGTAGAATTACACATAGATTTCATTCAATAATTCATTAAACTCAAAATGATACAAGAGACCACTATATATAGGTCTCAACTCATACAAAGCGAAAGTACTAAATTGCCCACTGGGCTACAATGATAAAATAACTCCCCCACAGGGGTAAAATGGGAAAAACAGTAAATAAAACAAGACAAGAATAAAATACATCATGACATCAAAATCAAAAGTAAAGTCGCTGAATCGTGGCCGTCGATCTGCGGTTTCGCCGGCGATAAACATGTCGGTAGCGTCTGTTGATGTCCTCATCAATTAATATCATTAAAAGAGGTTCCATCTCAACAGTCTAGTTTTATTTCAGATAAATTCCAAATTTACATCAAGAAAACAATTAAACATTCTATCATCATTACATGATTCCGTGTCAACAGCCTAGTTTGATTTCAAATAATTGACCAATTCACGTTGAAATAAAAACAGCTGAATTATACAAATAATACATATCATTCACCCTTCAATACAACATTAAAAGAATTTTTATTGATGGGAACATTAGACTATCAATGCTGAAACATACCTGTCCATTCAGTTCATTTCCACAAAAGTACCTGAAAGGCCATATGAACTTTGAATAAGTCAAACAAATCCTTTCACACAAAACAGGGTTAGCTTCAAACGCATTATGCATAAAAGCATGGAAAACCTTTTATACTTTAATTTAATTGGCCGGAGTATATACACAAGTATAGCTACAAAATGTTTTTATTTCAGGAATGCTGATATCTTGATAAGTAAAGAATAGTATGACTAAATGCATTATAAAAGGTCCATGTCATTGAGCAAGCATGCCATCACATACACATGTATATTCCGTAGGGAGCAAGTACTTACTGATGGGAAAAGAAAGACTGGGAAAATTTACATACCTGCAAACTCAAAATATTTACAAGTATAAAATTGCAAAAATTAAAAATAAATAATCATTTAAAATGGCATCTAAAAATAATAAAATATTATGATTCTTTTATACATAACAGATGGCAAGTTAATTAATCTTCAGATAAGTGCCAATAAATTAACCTATATTAATAACATATAAAAAATAAAACAACAACATTAAGCCTTTATCCCACTGGGTGGGGTCAGCCACATTAATCTTTTTCTCCAATGTGTCCTAGTAAGAGTCAAATTCTCATTTAAATCTAATAAAAAATGTCAATTATAATGCTTTCTAACCAAGTCTTTTTAGGTTTATCTCTATCATTTTTAACATAGGCCAAATCTAATGCATCTACTCTCCTAATCAGGTCGTCGGAAAGCCAACACTTTATGTGACCAAATCATCAAAGGTGGCTCTCTCTAATCTTATCTGTCATTGGAGCTACTCCAACCTCTTCACATATATACACGTTTCGCATTTTGTCTCTAAGAGTGAAGTCACTCATCCACCTGAGCCCTCATCTCTGCAACACTTAACTTAATTTTATGCTTCTATTTTAATGGCCAATATTTTGCACCATAAAATATTGCAAGTCTCACCATCATCTTATAGAATTTTCCCTTAACTTTAATGGGTACTTTTCTATCACACAAAAGGCCCAATGTATTCCTCCACTTCAACCATCCAACATGAATTCTACTAATAATATCCCCATCTATTTCACCATCATTTGAACAATTGACTCGAGATACCTAAAATATGTACTCTTTTTAATGACTTGATCACTCAAAGTTACAATCGCCCTACTAGATCTATTAAAATTACACTCCATGCATTCGGTTTTAGATTTACTCAAACGAAAACCTTTAGAATCTAAGGTTGACCTCTATAATTCAAGTTTTCCTGCAACACCCTCTCTAGTTTTATCAAATAGAAGAATATCATCAACAAAATAGCATACATTAGGGTACATCCTCTTGCAAATATCTAGTAAGAACATCCAAATAAAATGTTTGTAAGAAATTTTTGCTGCAAAGGAGTATATGTTTTGCAAGTTGATTGGATATATATCATAAGATTGAGAAGATAATTATCTCTCAGCGGCATTAGCGTGTCCAAATTGATATTAACCACTAGATTTTCCAATGCATCACCGACTTTCACTTACCACTGCAAAATGTAAAACTTGACAATTGTCAATTGGTGATGTAGGTTCAGAGAATAAAGCACATTTTTAGTAACAATGTGACGCGCAATTTTGTATGTACTTGTCAGAACATCTACTATACCACATAAAACTAATAATATCACAATCATGAGATACACAGTATGATTTCTTCTCAAGAATTTCTAACTCCATATCTTTCTTCTATAACCTGTAGCAACTAAAAGATTTAAAAAAAAAAAAAAAAACTCTTTACAAGAAAGTTGAAATAGTCGCTATTAAAATTGTTAACATAAACAAAGGTATATTAATAAGCTTATGTAGGCAACTCCCATTCATTTCATTGTTGTGGTCAAATGAATACACCTCGCTCTAGCTTAATATGCTATATTTTAGGGTTATAAATAACCATACGAGTTAAATCACTTTTTTTGCACATGGGTGTCAACCAAATATACATGACAGGCAAATCAGTGAAGGTCGCCAAACTTGATAAATAGCTGGAAACTTCAATTTCTAGTGATCCTTCGTACATTTTGGCATTCCACATCTCATGATGAACTTTGAAGATATAATTAACTGCCCAAAATTTTACCGACATCCAGATCTCCAAAACACATTAGGAAAATGATAGAAAACAGCCATCACAAGTGCAGAATTTGCTGAATTTCAGAGAAATTCAGCAAATTTGATGCAGAAATTCCAAACTTAGTAGAGAAAGCAGCAAGATAAAATATCCAATTCAGCAAAACAATAAGGAAAATAGCAAACGATATAAGAATCTTCAATTTGAAAGGAAGATCCAACTCTCCAAAACTCTAGCTAAATACTAAAGCCCAAACACCACACAAGAGATCTCAAATTCAGCCTCCAAAATTCAAGATAACTCTAACCCTAGCCAAAAGTAATTAAAGTAAAAGAAAAATTACATAATCCCTAAACAGCCCTAATTCAAATTTTCCCTCCAATACAAAGCTTAATTAGTGAGTAGGCCCTACCACACTAGCCACCCCCCCTCTCTCTCTTCCTGGTTCCCCCCCCCCCCCCCCCGGCCCGCCGTTTATAGCATTGAACCGGTCCAGGATGGACCAGTTCAGCCGGCCCTAAGCCGGCCTAACATAAAACCGTTGCACTCTAGATTCATTATACATTTATTCTTCAATTATGAACAATGAAATGACAAAAAGGAAGAAAAGCATGAGAAGAAGCACGATATAATTTAAATTTAGAACATAATATGGATTTCATTGATCATTTCACTGCCTTACCCCATGAAATCATTCTTCTTTGAGACACTCATCCCACAACATAGAACCACGCCCAACTAAGAAAAAACATAAACCGATACAAGAATAACACAGATCATGCTCTCCCCGACAATAGCAAGCCAACTGAATCGCATAAACTTAAAAATAATGAGTATGATCATTTCAGAGCCACTACTCCAACCAACCATGCGCAATGGAATCACAACCTTGTCAAGAATTTCCAGAATAGATCAAAGAAGAGCTTGCGGGAGGTTATATCGGTAAACAGACAAACCCCATGGTGAAGGATAATCTAATTTATCGCGGTTTCTTTATCATTTTCCATGTGCAAAGGCTCGGTACAATTTTCAGAGGTAAAAATAGTAAAAGATTCAAGAAATGCAGCCATAAACATGGGAAACTAATCAGTGCAAATCCAATAAGATGACCTCTAAAGGAAAACAATACCTGACAATCTTCTCCAGGTAGTCCGATACCACGATTTGCCAGTATGGCCCGAGAGCAGCGGTGCCCTCGACCACCACGATAAGTTGTTTCTCCGCCATCTCCTCCTCAAAGCACCGCAAGAAGCTTCTCCACCGCCAGGGATCACCGGAGCCACCAAAGGCCCGCTACTTCGACGACCACGTCCGTTGTTCGGGCCGGCCGTGAATGAAAGCCTTAAGCAGTTCCCACGAGAAAACTTCAAGTCTCGGTTGCGGTTACGGTCTCTTCGGTTGCAGGTGGTGGGCTGCTCAGCCGCTTTTTTTCCTTTTCTTTTTCTAAAGAGGAGGATTTTTTATTAGTCCCTCTTTGGATGGGCGTTTTAATAGAAATTTTTTTTAGGAATTTTTTTTTTTTATTTCTCTGTTGAAAAACTTTATTTTCTTAATCATTATTTTTAAAATTATCTTTTACAAAAGAAGAGAAAGAACAAATCAAACCTCAATTTTTTTATTTAGCTTTTACTTTAAGTAAAAAAGTGTTTTAGAAAAAGATGTTTATAAAAAGAAGTTTAATAAAATGGAGTTTCAACAATAATATGTTGTTTGTGTAATATTTTTTAAGTGCTTATTAATACTTGAAAGCAGAATTAAATTGTTTGTTTATGGGTTTAGCTTTAGCAATTTTATTATAAAAGACTAAATTATCCATACTTAAATTTTAAATATATGTCATTAAATTTTTTTTATTTTACAAGGCAAAATTTACATAAATTCACATATATAACTCTCTAAGAAAAATAAAATTTTCTAATAACTTATAATATCAAAAGTTTGCATTATTAACTTATAGTTTCTTAACATATAGCATAATTTTTACTACAAATAAAATAAAACTAAATTATATTACTTTATTATTATACTTACAGTATTTTGTTTTTATTTATTCTATTAAAAAAAATTCACCTGCAACCATACAAATATATTTATGTTGTAAACAAATAAAGCAATTTCATAATTTGAGAGCAGTAATTGAGTAACATCGAAGTTTTATTACGTCCTCTGACCGGACGAAAATCTATGTTCGGTCAAAGGATTGTTACTCGATTTTTGCTCGGTATTTGGTCGGTATTGCTATGTATTGTTTGATAATAACGAGGAATACCACTCTGGGAAGACCAATACCGAGTAAGACCAAGTAATACCGAGCAATACCGAGTAATACAAAAAAATACCGAGTTTTTTCTAGAAAAAACTCGGTATTTTTTTGTATTACTCGGTATTGCTCGGTATTAGGTATTTTGTCTTCACATAATGATATTTCTCGTTATTATTGGTATTGCTCGATATTTCTCGTTTTGTGCCTGCAATCTTAGTGCCGGCCGAACGTAGCTCTATGTACGTTCACCGGACCAAATAAAAATTCGAGTAACATCACCTCCAGAATTCGAATTCTGGTGGAGTAACGTCACTTTGATTAACCAGGTACCGATGAGCAAGCCATTACTGCTTTGAAACAACAGAACCAGAATATGTCCTACTTCATACCAAGCTCATTGTTCGGACAATACTTCAGACATTAAAAAAAAAATTACTACAATTGAACTACTTTACACTCTGAACAGATTGATCATTGAACCTTCCAGATATTCATAACGAATTTATATGAGCATCATTCAGAGTTCAGACGCAAAACTCACACTCAGTGCAAGTTAACCAAACAAGAATACAAGATAGTAATAAACAGCATGCGTTTCATGCTAATAACAGAATGATTACAAATTCATAAATTTACACATAAAATTGTTCTAAATTTTACATGAATAAAAATCCAACCATTGCACATCACAGCGATTGACAAATATTTTACAATTACTTTTCTAAATAAATCATTAACATGCATGTCATCATCTCCATTGGGTTCCTATTAGAGAAAAATATAAACAAATATTTCAAATTTTTGTATGAAATAGTTTGGAAATCATAATCACAAAAATTAATTTGCATATTCATTATACCTACTACAGTTGTATAATTCAAATGCAATTTTCTCTCTGAGTTCAATCATTTCATTAAAACTTTCGCCATCACCAAACTCTACTTCGACATCTCACACATTACTTTGTTCAACTTGTTCTCCTGCTATGCATTGATATGTCTCTCTGGATGAATAAAATTTTCATTAACGTCACAGTCAAAAAAATTCTGGATCATTTCGTGATATATGTCACCGAATATAATTATGCAATCACATGGTAGCAACAACAATAAGACGCTACTTATTAAAGTTATAATTTGGCATATCTCTTAATATTCCTCATTTCTTTTTCCATACTCTAAACGCTCGTTCAATTACACTTCTTAGTGAGGAATGTCTACTATTAAAAAGCTCCTCATGTCCCCTTATCGTTCTACCACTTTTTCTAAAATATGATATATGATTTCTTGTCTCCAAGTACGGCTTTAAATATCCCCTTTGAAGAGGGTAGCCAACATCAACTAAGTAGAACTTTCCTGTTATCAAATTTGTTAATTAGTATACAGTATAAAAGAATCAATAAAAATAATTATTACTTTTATAAATTATGAATACAGAAGGTGGTGCAAGAAAATTATATCTTGGATCCATCACCACATGTTGAAAAATAAGCGCATCATGTGCCGAGCCCTTCCAATCAGGTGCAACAAACGCAAAGCACATGTTGAAATCATATGCAGCCATTATATTTTTGTGTTGGTGAATGATGGTGTCTAATATAAGAAAATTGTTCTTCAACATGTGTGCCATCAATAACACTAATGCAATCTTTAAAATATGGCATGTATCATGTACCATTCACAATTTCTGTTGGAATATCATGGAAAAACTTATCTACATGTTCAATTATCTCCATGGATAACCTAACTAATGCTTGTAAACCATTATTAAAAGACCTACTAATCATCTTTGTAGAGTGTTGAAATTGTTCATATGTTGATCTAATACTCTCATTATGTCGCAAAATGAAAAAAGTTATCGCAAGTACCTCTCTACTAGTAGTTATGTGAGATCCATGTAAACCATACGATGATCTCAACAAAGAAAGCAAGTTCATAAAAATAACTTGTGACATTCGGAACATATTATGAAATATGTTTGAATGACCATGCAATAACTCATTCACCCATTTATCCCAAGTTTGGCCTGATGTCATGCAATGACTCTTACAAACATATAATGCATATAATCATGAATTACACATGTTGTTGTATGTAATATACGAGTAAATTCAATCACTCTTTTACGCTCATGAACATCTGACATGTCATCAAGAACTTCTTCTTCCACAAAATTTACTGAATCCTCTGACATGATTGACATGAACAAGTAAAAATGATACATATTAACAAATGGTATCTAATAATAGATATAGGGATACTTTATACTAAAAACAGAATCAGTAATAGCATATCATGAGATTAAAAAGAAGACAGTTTAAATTATTATTATTTGAATACATGCCATAAGCTTTTCTCGTACAGTACTGATCTTTTGGAGTGAGAAGATTTTCATATTTTATATGGAAATCATTATATTCAAAGATGGAAAATTTTTCTTATAACACAAAATCTCTAGCAGTTCTACCAAATTTTAACTCCATTGCATTAAAATTCATCTTACATGTACTAGACAGAAATCCCAAATCAGAATAGAACAAATTCAAGCAAACTCATTATTTGGAAATAATGTAATTTTTTGAAATAAGTCATAGTATGCAAGATTCTCATCAAAGCAGGCCAAAATCTCATCAAAGTATGTTTGCTGCCTATTCATCGAGTTCAGATGACAAAAACTATTTAACATAGACTTGACTCAACGTTTAAAGTTGCCACGGTTACTTGATATTTAACTGGGTAAATGAAATCACACAACCCCCACCGATGCTTAGCTTGGTTGGTGGGCGTGCTCAGTTGGGAACCCCTCATCCAGAGTTCAACTCCCTCGAGCGGCAGTCGCCCCTAAAGTGGAATCCCAAAGCGCCAGTTGCGGGTACAATGGCGTGGCTGGTCCGGTAGGTTGGCCGGGGTTTACGGGCTGCCAAGTGCGATCGACGAAGCCAAGCATGAAAGCGAACGATTCTTCGATTCTTGGTAAAAAAAAAATCACACAACCCTATTTGTCCGGACAATTGAATGAGGTCATTGCAAATTTTTTCCAAAATTAAAAAAAAAGTATAATAATACCAACTTGGCATGGTTTAAAAATCAACAAAAAATCTCCACATCGTATAACAGCAAATACGAAATAAATTGTATTTTAAAATTTTAATACAAATAAATTAAATGCTTCTAACTGGAAAACAACTCTCTTTTTTTCACTTGTAATTGATCAATTGAATTTGTTCTTTTCATTTACAGCAATATATATATACATTGCATCCTTCATTGCATGTACAACTATGATTAGTAAACTTAATCTCACAAACAATAGCAACTCGGAAAAAAAAATGTTGCTTAGTAATGTTATAGTAGTATGAACAGACCTTTAGACCAACATAATGTAATACATAGAATTTTAACACCGAGCATAATATTAACAAATAAGTTGCAACTTAATTAAGTACATGAACAATTAAGAAAGCAATTGAACATAATTATATCTAGAACAGTGGTAACAAAAAGTTTCAACCTAAACAAACACAATAGACAAAAATGTTATAACAAAAACTAGACACATGAACATCAACTACAAGAACATAAAATCTCCTTCGATAGATTATTATTAACATTAATTTCTATCAAATCGCCTTTGAAGCCACCATAATCTTCTTTTGATGGGTATTCCGATGAATATCTCTTTGTAATTTTTATCTTTGAAGTATTATGTGGCAAAGTCATATAACTCAAAATCATCAAATATATTAGAAATTTAGATATCTCTTTTAAAACCTCAAGGATAGTAAATGTTTTGCTTTTGTCATTTGATGTACTTATGGCATAACTTATAGATTTGGTAGCATCTACGAGATCCTCAACATGATTTAGAAAAAGTTACCTAGTTTTTTACTTAGGAGTTCTAACTCTTTTTTTTCTACACAAGAATGTGGCACTTTATTGTGATATTTGTGAATCGTAGTTGCATGTATGGTCATTTGTAGTAGTATGTGGAAGATGTGTTTATTCATCTTGAGTATAGTCTTCTTCAAATGAGATTGTGTGATTCTGAGTAAGTACACCATAACTAGGAATCAAAGACTTTGTTACAATAATACGACTGAACATAAGATCTAATTTCTTTTCTAATTATGATGGTATTCCATTGTAACAAAACTTCTTCGCATTTAACATAACCTAAAGAACAATAAATGAGTAAATATGAATCATGTGTTATGTTACATAAGAGTTAGTTTGAATTTAGAATATAAAGTGAATAACTTCGAATTTGAAAGTTATTTTTAATTTTTCATTCCACCAATCATTAAAAACATCAACTATTTTTTTATTGAATTCCATCCAATTTTAGTATATCCTTGCAACAAATCTTTCCATAGCTTTCAGTTCTTCTTTAATTGGTCCCACTTATTTTTAAGTTGGGTTCGATCATAAGTTCTTCCAGTGCATTCATTGAAATATTTAAGTAGGTTTTTCCGGCCTTATTTAGTAAAATGCATAGTTGCTCTATTCCCCCATTCTATTTTTCTTATATAGATCTCACAATAAATTAAAATAGTATATGTGTCCCATGTTTCAGGTGCATATCCTTCTTTTTGGATACCCATCTAGAGTTAAGAAAAAAGTAATAGTAAGATGGTAGTATTATTTACTGTGATGCTTATTTTAATGGTTTAGAGAATTGATAATTGTAGGGTACTGGTTATGTAAATGATATAGAGAACTTCTCGGATGTAAGAAGCATTTATAGCCTTTAAACAATAAGAAAAGTGACTCTGAATATCCTCATCAAATATATATTAGGATATAACCTCCTCAGCATATGTTTAAAATAATATAATTATTTGTACTATGTTAATTAAACCAATAAATTTTTTATAAGATAATATATATTGTACCATTTTGTGACTCATGATACTTTAAACTAATATTTTATTTCTAAGAAAAAAAGTTTTTCATAAACATTTCAAAACAATGGTGGATGTGATTATGAAAAACCTAAAGTATAACATGACAATTATTGCATTTGGCCAAGGTTCATAAATGTTGATTGCAATTTGAATATTTTAGTAATATAATAAAAAATTCTAATAGAAATAGTGTATAGAATAGGGCTTTTACATGTCGTAAAAGAAAAATTGTATAGCTTACGTGTATTGTGAAATGGAGTTAAAATGTTAGATGCATAAAAGTTATGTAATTTTTAGCTAAGTAGTGATTAGGGTTCCTTAGAAGATTCAAAAAAAAAAAAAAAACAAATTAACAGTGAGGTCGAAGAAGAAGTAGCTGAAAATATTTAGGGTAAGGCAACCACCTGAAGCAATGGTTGAAAGTTGAAGGAGCTGCCGATCGGAAGAAATTAGGTTTAACCACTTGAAATAAGAAGAAGAATAAACCATAAGGTGGGTTTGTGTTGATGAGGGATGGTAGGGACGTCGGATTCAGGTAGAAGGTTAGGCCGTCAATGTCGACGAAGGCTATAAATATTTGCCTGAACCGATATGCATCATGCTACTTGGCAGCTACCATGGTCGAGCAGGAGAAATGCAGCGAGGTTAAGCCTCAGCATGCGAAGAACATGCGAGTTGGGAGTACTTCAGATGGAGCGATATCAGAAGAAAGAAAGGTAACTTCTCATGTGACCTGATGAATAAGAAGAAGGTTGCAAATGTCAGATTCGACATGCGAATGTGGATGGGTTAAATCAGACATTTTGTATTTAATACACTGATTTGTGAACGAAGAAGATAATATGAAAAAAAATTTGTGACTATATAATAAATGATGCTTATTATAAAGTAATTACGGTTAAGTTTTATTTCCAAATATTTAGCAGTAACTAATTTTGGCGTATTAAAATGAAAAATGGAGGAAATAAATCTAATCAAATGAGTCCTTAACTAAGCTAATTTAATATGTAAGTTATTTGGTTGATAGTTTACACTCCCAAACAACAAATTAAGATGGGTTGCATGCATACTCCAATATGTCAATATCATAGCTCAATCAAGCTCAATCTTAATAGGGAATGTTAAAGGTACACTCATCGAAAACCAAGGTGCACTCGCTAGGGATATAAAAACTACTCGTTACGCGACAAGTGAGCACTTATGGTGTAGGTACTCGTCATGTGAACACTTGATCAATGATGGTCAAAGAATAAATTATTCCTGAACATATATTGGGCGACACGCCTTTTTTAAATGAATATGTACTTTCCATTGTATTTATTGTGGTCTCATAATCCTATAAATAAATGGTCATATGAAAATTTTAGGAGAGCGGGAGGAAGGCATTTGGGAGCACTTAGATTTAATAATTATACTTAGAATCTCTTTCCTTCTCAATATATCATTTTTTCTCTTTTTATCTATCAATAGTTTTATTGTGAGCCTTGCAAGTCTTAGAAGTAAGGTCTTTATATCACCCAGAGATATATTTGGATTCTTATTCAATATCCTAAAAGGTGTGGTGAGCTTGTATTGATGCTAGGGACTTAAAATCGAGTGTTGCAAGAAATAGAGTGGTATACCATAGAAGTTGCAAATATTTGAGGAACTCGCCGAAGGCACTTAGCAAGGGACTCATCACGTGCACACATCAAAGGATTAACGACCACTTGTCATCCGGATAATGAACACTCGTCACTCATCACTAAGTGAGTGAACAATGTTAACTTGTCACTTGGCAGTTGAACACTCATCATTTGTCACTAAGCATGTGAACACATCACTTTTCACTCGACGAGTGAACACTCATCACCTAGCATTTGAGCACCCATCACTCTTCGGGTGAACACTTAGTAGAATCAAACATAAAAATA
Source organism: Dendrobium catenatum (assembly GCF_001605985.2). Lineage (NCBI taxonomy): Eukaryota > Viridiplantae > Streptophyta > Magnoliopsida > Asparagales > Orchidaceae > Dendrobium > Dendrobium catenatum. The sequence goes on along the minus strand of NW_021320019.1, from coordinate 3,264,096 downwards.
AGGTAAACTCATTCCTTATATATATGTAGGAAAATTTGAAATTAGTTGAATCTAAAAACTCAAAAGTTAATTTTTTGACCAACTCCAAATAAGAAAGCTGACGATCGGAAGAAATTAGTTTTAACCACTTTTTTTTTTAATTTTTTATTATTATTTTTTCTTAGGTTTAACCCTCTTGAAATAAGAAGAAGAATAAACCATAAGGTGGGATTGTGTTGATGAGTGATGGTAGGGACGTCGGATTAAGGTAGAAGGTTAGGCTACAATGTCGATGAAAGCTGGAAATGTTTGCCTGAACCGATATGAATCAGACTACTTGGCGGCTGCCGTGGTCGAGCAGGATAAATGCAGCGGGGTTAAGCCTCAGCATGAGAAGAACATGCGAGTTGGGAGTACCCCGAATGGAGCGATATCAGAAGAAAGAAAGGTAACTTATAGTGTGACCTGATGAATAAGAAGAATGTCGCAAATGTCAGATTCGACATGCGAATGTGGATGGGTTAAATCAGACATTTTGCATTTAATACACTAATTTGTGAACGAATAAGAGAATATGAAAAAAAAAATTGTGACTATATAATAAATGATGTTTATTATAAAGTAGTTACAGTTAAGTTTTATTTCCAAATATTTAACAGTAACTAATTTTGGTGTATTAAAATGAAAATTGGAGGAAATAAATCTAATCAAATGAGGCCTTAACTAAGCTAATTTAATATGTAAGTTATTTGGTTGATAGTTTACACTCCCAAACAACAAATTAAGATGGGTTGCATGCATACTCCAATATGTCAATATCATAGCTCATCAAGCTCAATCTTAATAGGGAATGTTAAAGGTACACTCATCGAAAACCAAGGTGTACTTGCTAGGGATATAAAAACTACTCGTTACACCACAAGTGAGCACTTATGGTGTAGGTACTCGTCATGTGAACACTTGATCAATGATGGTCAAAGAATGAATTATTTCTAAACATATATTTGGCGACACGCCTTTTATAAATGAATATGTTCTTTCCATAATATTTATTGTGGTCTCATAATCCTATAAATAAAAGGTCATAAGGCAATTTTAGGAGAGCAGGAGGAAGTCATTTGGGAGCACTTAGATTTAATAATTCAATACTTAGAATCTTTTTCCCTCTCAATGTATCATTTTTTCTCTTTTTATCTATGATCAATAGTTATAATGTGAGCCTTGCAAGTCTTAGAAGTAAGGTCTTTATATCACCCAGAGATATATTTGGATCCTTATTCAATATCCTAAAAGGTGTGGTGAGCTTGTATTGATGCTAGGGACTGAAAATCGAGTGTTGCAAGAAATAGAGTGGTAGACCATAGAAGTTGCAAATATTTGAGGAACTCACCGAAGGCACTTAGCAAGGGACTTATCAAGTGCATGCATCAAAGGATTAACGATCACTTGTCACCCGGATAACGAACACTCGCCACTCATCACTAGGTGAGTGAACAATGTTAACTTGTCACTTAGCAGTTGAACAATAGAGTGGTAGACCATAGAAGTTGCAAATATTTGAGGAACTCACCGAAGGCACTTAGCAAGGGACTTATCAAGTGCATGCATCAAAGGATTAACGATCACTTGTCACCCGGATAACGAACACTCGCCACTCATCACTAGGTGAGTGAACAATGTTAACTTGTCACTTAGCAGTTGAACACTCTGTTTTGATTGAAAAATATATTTAAATATATATATAATTTTGAAAAATATTTAATTATTTTTGGGAGTATTAAATTCAAACTTTAATTTTGAAATCTAACACAACAT
>NW_021320019.1:3198333-3261333 GCF_001605985.2 Dendrobium catenatum | reverse complement strand
ATATATAACTAGTGAACTTCCTAGAAGAACTTCTATGAATTTTATACTAAAAATTCATTAAAATGTTATTATTTTATTATAAAATATTTATAGTCAATTAAGTTTAAAGTTATTTAAATTCCATTTTACTCAATTCATGCATTTAACAAATAAAGTTTGGGTGAAATGAGAAGAAAATAGAGGAGAGAGAAAAACTAATTTGGATTTTTGTAGCCCTAGAGCAATTTTCATCCGTTAGACTTGTCAGGAAATTTGCTTGTCTCAATGTATGTTGCATTTTGAATCTTTTATATTTCAATAATTTTGTATTTTTTATATTTTTTTTGAACAAATTTGTATTTCTCTTACAAAAAAATGCTGATAACTTTATTTTGGTAAAACTTTTATCATGTAATTTTTCTATGTTATAGAAATTATTATTACAAAAATTTTGAGTATATTTTAGAAATTTTTTGCTATGTAATTTTGAAAAACCTATAATTTTTTCTGCCCATTTTTTTTTTTGACATTTAAAAGTAGTTCTTCAGTTCTACTAAAGCTTCATAATGATATTTTACACAATTTATGAAAATTTGGTTATCTTTTGAAATTGTGAATTTTTACTAAGTAGTATTTATGATGTCTACTGTTGGGACATTTTGGCATTTTTTGAATTCAGACCAATTATGCTTTAATTAATGAAATGTATTGAAAAATATATTTTGAAGTGTTGTGATGTGATGTCAGCGATAGTGGATAGTCAAGGTGGGATTTTGTTATGCTGACGCTAGTGGGTGGCCGAGATGAGATTCTATTATGCTGGCGTCAGTGGGCGACGACTGAGGTGAGATTCTTTTACGCCAGCGTCAGTGGTTGGCTAAGGTGGGATTATGTTATTCTGACACCAGTGGGCGACTGAGGTGGGATTCTATTATGCTGGTGAGATTATGTACCAAATTGTTGTTATGATGAAGCCAATGAGCTATCGAGGTAGGATTCTATTGTGAAGTGTTTGCTTATAATTCAATTTATTTTTATATTTATTTAATTATATTTAATTTTAGTATACAATTCAACGTAGTGCTCGATCTCAATTCTTTTTGTTTTTTATTACTGATTTCTATTTTAAGCTACAATAGCATACTGAGTCGTGTTCGCTTATTCTTGCTTTTACTTTTGTTTTCAAGCCCGAGGAAGAGTAAGGATCAAGTTGAGCAGTTTGGATAGCACACTCCGATCTGTGTTGTAGTTTTGTTTTGGTTAATTTTGATTTTTATAGGCTTGGCTTTTATTTTTATTGTGCTCTTTGTTGCCCAGAACTATTTTAGATAGATTTCTAATTATATATATTTTGGATGATATATAAAAAAATTAAGTTTATAGCAGTCTTCCGCTTTATATTTCATTCAATAGCAGCTCTATGTAGTATATAAATTGGAAGTTTTATTTTAGTTTGTTTTCAACCAAATCTTGGGGTCAGTCTTGCAACAATCGAACATGATATGACATGTATGATTTTGGGTCATATTGTGACAATGAACACTTTAACACTGATAATTCAGTTCAATTGCCCATGCATACTTATATATTTATTTAGATACATATTGAGTTATACGCCTTTTATAAATGAATATATTCTTTGTATAGCTTTTCATGTTGCCTCATAACCCTATAAAAAATGGCCATATGAGAGTTTATAATCATGTGTAAAGAACTTCCTAGTAATATTTATCCTCAACTTACCACTTATTCATTTATTTTATTTTGAAATGAATATGTTTTGCTTATTTCAATTTTTATGTCTGACTAAAACATTTCTCTAAACTTATGATAATTTTAAACCATATTTGCTTAAGATTGGATCTGCATTTCATAAATCTATAAATGTTATATTTAAATTCTTCATGCTTAATTTAGTTTATGTTTTGGTCTTCCATAAACTTAAAACTTAGTATGATCTACATCCTCATTGGAGGATTAGTGGAATAATTATGGGAATTAAAATTATATTCTACTTTATATAGACATCTGATAGATATAGTCATGGATACTTAAGAAGTTATATCACTATATTTGATAGAAATCTTAACCAGACTCTTCAATGAGCTTATCAGAGATGAGAAATATTTATGATCTTATTCATAACAATATTAAGTGAGATCTAACTTTTGCACTCATGAGTTTTTAACTATTTTAGGTTTAGAATCACTTACATATAGGATTATCATTTTTAGACTTAATTAATAACTTCATTAGCACTCCTTCAAATTTTGACAAATAAGATAAATTTGGTAATATATTCATATAAGCAGTACTAGAGTGAACTTAGGGTAATTCCTATCATCATGGGAGTGATACTCTACTCATTATTTTTTTACATGACATGATATGTACACTTGCACAAAATTAGAATTTACACAAAAAGTAACATATTTAAAGTGTGTAGTGATCAAGTTTTTGGCACCATTGTTGAGGTTATTATATAATTATATCTTTAGTCACTTAATATTTTTAAAGGATTGCTAATTTAATCCTATCATTATCCTTATTTATCCTATTATATACTATTTTTTTTTATATTGTTAGATTTTAATTGTACATATATGTTGTAATTTACATTTTCATATTATGCGTGTTATTGTTACATGCATAGTCAAGCGCAATTAGGAGAAGTTTTGTTTAATCTTGAGATAGGAAAAACCTTAAAAATTTAAAAGATCTAAATAATAATAATAATAATAAGTCATAGAGATGGTTGACCTAGTGCAAGAAGAGAACTAATCTTGACCGCTTATAGAGTAGGCTAACCCAATGATAGAAGGCATTAACCAAAGCATCAATATGCCCAATATCTAAGATAATAATTTTAAGTTAATGCCTTTTATCAATCAAATGGTACAAAATTTTTAGTTTAAGGTAACTCTTTTAGAGGATCTCAATATACATATAGCCAGCTCCTTAGAGATATGTGTAACATTAAAGTATAACGGAGTCTCTAATGATGCCATTAGGCTTAAATTATTTATGTTCTCATTAAGAGACAAGGTTAAGATATATGTGGTTGAACTCTTTACCCCCGGATTAATTATCACAAGAAATTATTTAGCTCATAAGTTCCTAGCCAAGTACTTCCCTCCATTAAAAACTATAAAGCTTATGAATGATATTACCTAATTCAAGCAATTAGATGGAGAATTAATATCTGAAGCTTGGGAAAAATTTAAGAAATTGCTTAGAAAAAGCCCACACCATGCCTTGTCTAATTCACATATCATCCAAAACTTTTATAATGGACTTGTAGGATCTCTTAGATCAATCATTGACACTTCTACTAGGGTTTCTTTGAAGTCCAAATCTTTCAATGAAGCATATGTTTTGATTGAAGAAATGGACACCAATAATTTCCAATGTCCTTCTGTGGGAGCGACTCTTACAAAAGTGGTTAGTCTATATGAATATTATGACTTAATTATTTTGACTACATAAATAGTTATTATCTCTAGTAAATTGGATAACATTAGAGTTAGTACATAAGAAGGAATGCCATGTCATTAGAGAAGAATATCTATGGAGTATCTAGTGAGATGCCTAAAGGGTTGAATCCTTAAATGCCATTAACAATAGACAAAATAACCCTTATTTTAACACTTACAATTTAGGAAGAACCACCCATACTTTCAATAGAATAATAATTCTAGTGGGGGTAATTATTATAACTCTAGCCAAACTAACCCTATACAAAATGAGAATCCACCTAATTAATTTTTAATGTTTTTTATTGTAGTATATTGACTCTATAATTAGGTCCCCATTTACAAAACTAGACCTTTTATAGAAGGATTTTTATCCTTTATTTGGCATTTAGGTCTGGTGGGGATTTCAATATTATTTCTTCTCCAACAGAAAGACTTGGGGGCCTTAGGTCTCTTTACCAATCTATGGAAGATTTTAATAATATGATCATGGATTACAACCTTATTGATATTGGTTATACTAGTAGCAATTTTACTTGAAATCATGATAATCTCTGACAAAAGTTGGATCATGTGCTTTTTAATGATAGTTGGGTTAATTCCTTTTCCTCGACGCATGTTAAACATCTTAGTGAAACCTTATCTGACAACTCTCCATTACTTATTTCTTTACTATTGAATTTACCTACCTTTACTTTAAACTTTAGATTTCAGAATATGTGGCTTCTTGATTCTACCTTTATTAATGTTGTCAAAGAGAACTGGCAAGCTCCTCCTCATCCAGACAACTCAATTTTTGGAATGAATAGAATGTGGCTTAAGTTGAAATGGTTAAAACAAAAAATTTATTGATGGAATCAGAATGTTTTTAAAAATGACTTCATTAATATTATTTATATCGAGGAGAAAGTTAACTCCTTGGAGCATATCTATCAACATACTCCATCTGATGATAATTTTACTCAGTTGCAACAAGCCAAAAACTCTCTTTTTAACTTACAAGCCTAGGAAAAAGCTTATTGGAAATAGAAAGTGACTTTGAAGCTTCTTATTGATGGGAACAATAACACAAAGTACTTTCATGCTCTTATTGAGCTATTATGATGAAATTGCCTATTCTTGTGTGAAATTCTTTAAAAAGTTGTTTAATAAAAATTTTATTCCTACTCTTATTGAGAAGCTAAACATTATTCCTCACATTATTAGCCAGAATGGCAATTTGGTTCTTATTGCTTCTCCTACTTTGGAGGAAATGAAGAAAATGGTGTTTGATTTGAATACTTAGTCTACTGTTGTTCCGGATAGCTACACCACTAAATTCTTTCAAAAAAATTGGAATAATGCTAACATTGATCTTTTTAATGCTATTTTTATTTCTTTGTTGGTAATACTATGCCTAAGTTTCCACCTCCATTTTGCTTATTCCAAAAAATAATGGAGCTTATACTTGGAATGAATTTAGGCCTATAAGTTTCTATACCTTTTTTAGTAAGTTGAACTCTAAGTTGCTTATAAACCACCTTTCTCCTTTACTTAATAGAATTATTGCTTCTAACCAAACTTATTTTATGCAAGGTAGATCTATTTTGGATAACATTTTAACAGCTCAAGAGCTTGTGCATGATTTGGATGTTAGGGTACCTAGGGGTAACATTATTTTTCAATTGGACATCAACAAAGCCTATGATAACATTAATTGGGACTTTCTTTACCATATTCTTAGTTTATTTGGCTTTAATACTACTTTTATTAACCTTATTAAATGATCTATTGAAAATTCATTTTTTTTTTGTTATTATTAATGGTAAAAGTAATGGTTTCTTTAAGTCTTCTCATGGGTTGAGACAAGGTGATATTATCTCTCCTATTCTCTTAATTATTATTATGGAATATTTATCTAGAGGCATTTCTAATCTTTATGAGAGTTATCATAACAACTTCTATAATATTTTGAGTGGGTTTCCTGTTTCTCATTTATGTCTCATGGGTTGTGATATGTATGATATATATTTCTGAACATTCATGTCATGTTTTATTTGATTTTAGAGCTAGTCATTCATTTATTTCCAAGGGTTTATTCGATTCACTACACTTGTCTTCAATTGCACTGCCTTTTTCTCTTTCTATCATTTTATTAGTTGGAGATAATATGATGGCTAGTAGATTATATTTATGTGATATTGAGATTTTTGATAAGAAGTGAAAATCCAGTTTGATTTTAATACCCATTTCCTCATATGAAGTTATTATGGGTATGAATTGGCTGAGTTAGTATGGGGCTCAGATTGAATATTGCTTGAACAAGCGAGTTATGTTATTTATGGGCAATGAAAATTATGTATTCTAGGGAGTTAGAGGTGTTTATCCTGCTTGATCTCTACGTTATAAGCAGATAGATTATGGAAGAATGGTTGTATGATATTTTTTACATCAGTTCGGGATAGAAGTATAGATGCTGGTTCTCTTTCTAATATCTAGTAGTATGAGATTTTTTAGATGTATTTGCTGATGAGTTAATCAGCTTACCTCCATACAGATATATAGAATTATATATTAACATATTTCTAGGTATAGCCTCAAAATCTAAAGCTCCATATAGGATGACCCTAAAAGAGCTTCAGGAGTTGGTTGATAGAAGATTTGTTCAACCTGGTGTTTCTCTCTAGGGAGCACTTGTTCTAATTATGAAGAAAAAGAATAGTACAATGCATATGTATATTGACTACAGGGAGATGAACAAAGTCACTATCAAGAATAAGTATCCCCTGCTATGAATTGATGATCTATTTGATCAGCTTGTTGGATTTTTTGTATTCTCAAAGATTGATCTGCGATCATATTACTATCAGGTGAAGATGATACAAGCCGATGTAATGAAGATAGCTTTTAGTACTCGATACATACACTATATATTTTTGGTCATTCTATTCGGGGTGACTAATGCACCAAGGTATTCAAAGATTATCTGGATTAGTTTCTAGTAGCTTTCATAGATGACATTTTATTATATTACGCTTCTGAGGAAGATCACATCATACATTTAAGAAGTGTATTGGAGACTTTGAGGCGACACCAATTGTAATGCAAAATTCTCCAAATGTGAGTTTTAGTTGAGGAGTATTTCTTTTCTAGGATATATGGTGAGTGGTAATGATATCTCTATTGATCATCAAATAGTTCAGGCAGTCATTGATTGGCTGAGGCATACTACCATATTTGCGTTTCGTAGGTATGGCTTGATATTATAAAAAATTTGAGAAGGAATTTTCTCAAATTTCAGCACCTCTAATAAGACTGACTCATAGTTAGTAGCTTTTATTTGGAGACCCGAGTGCGAGGCTAGTTTTTAGATATTTAAGGATTATTTGACTTCTACTCTAGTTTTGGCTCTTCTCTATGGTATAAAAGAATTTCAAGTATTCATTGATGCTTTACTGAGAGGTTTGGGGTGTATTTTGATGCAGCATGATTGATGATAGATTATACTTAAAGATAGTTGAGCCATATGAAAGAACTATCAGACATATGATCTAGAGTTGGTTGCTATTATATTTGTTTTGGCTTCATTATTTGTACGGTGTTAGGGGTGAGATTTTCATGGATCGTTAGAGTCTAAAGTAAATATTCACTCATAAGGATCTAAATTTGAGGCAAAGGATATGACTTGAGTTGATTAAGGACTATGATCTGACTATTCATTATTAACTTGGTAAGGCTAATATGGTGGCATATACTCTGAGCAAAAATTCTTTAGGATTATCATATATGCGACTCACTTCTGATGAGTATTTGATACAAGATATAGAGAGATTATAATTAGAGGTGATTTCTCCTACTAGTTGGGATTCTAGTATAGAAACTTAGATGATCATTCAGTCCTCTTTAGAAGAAAAGATTCATGAAGCTGAAAGTTAGATGTAAAATATTTAAAGTTGATTGATCATATCAGATCTGGTAAGAAATTTGAAATAAGAGTTTTTAATTATGGTGTTACTTTCTTCAAGGATAGACTTTGGGTTCCTATTTTTGGTGATATGAGATGAGAGATTTTTCATAAGGCTCGTTATTCAGGTTATACTATCCATCCAAGAAGTAGCAAGATATATGGAGTTCTGAGTATGTTTTGGTCACCTAGATCAAAGAAGAACATAGTTGAGTTTGTGCTGAAGTGTGAGACCTATCAGTTAGTGAAGGTAGAGCATCAACGACTAGGAGGTCTTCTACAACTGTTACTTATTCCAGATTGAAAATGGAAAGATATAACAATGGATTTTGCTATGGGGTTCCCCATATCGAGGCAGGGGCATGATACTATTTGGATTGTTGTTGATCGATTGACAAAATCTGCCCATTTCCTCCCAATTAGACAGACATACCCGGTAGATAAGTTAGCACAGATCTATATTAAAGATATTATAAGTTGCATGGTGTGCCAAAAGTGATTGTATCTAATTGGAATGATATATTTAGCTCTAGATTATGGAGAGGTATTCAACAAGGACTGGGTAGGAAGTTGCACTTCAGTATGACTTTTCATCCGTAGACATACAAATAGTTTGAAAGTACTATTCAAGTACTGAAGGATCTTCTGAGATTATGTATTTTAGATTTTGAGGGCAGTTGACAGGATCATATCCCGTTTATACAGTTTGTATATAATAATAGTTATCAGTCCAATATAGACATTGCTCCTTATAAAGCTCTATATGGTAGAAAATGTAGGACTCCTTTGACTTTGATAGAGGTGGGAGATAGACAAGTGATAGGTTCAGTCTTTGTGGATGATACTACTACGAAGATCAATTTGATTAGAGAAATATTGAAATACGCACCAAATATATAGAAGAAGTATTACAATTAGAAGCACAAGTTGGTTGAGTTTCATATTGGTGATCTGGTTTATGTCAAAGTCAGCCCTATGAAAGGTGTCAATAGATTTGGGAAAATTAGCAAGCTCTGTGCAAGGTATATTGGACATTTTGAGATCATTGAGAGGATTAATAGTTCTGCTTATAGATTATTATTACCTGATCATATATCTGATATGCACAATGTGTTTTATGTATCATTTTTGAGAAAGTGGGTGTCTGATTCTGACAAAAGATTATCTACTGATGATGTTGAGGTTCATCTAAATCTACAGTACATAAAACTTGAAAGGATTTTGGTATATAATGTAAGAAAATTGAGAAACAAATAGATTCCTTTGGTTATGGTACAGTTGAAGCATAGGACTGCCAGAGAGGCTACTTGGGAGAAGGAATTTGATATGAGGTAGCTGTATCCATGTTTATTCTGACTCATTCTGCTTTAACAATATCGAGGATAATATTTTTCTTAAGGTGGGTAGATTGTGAAACCCTTTAAATTTTTAAGATTTTTTTTGTTGACGAGAAGTCCAAATCACAAGCAGTCTTCATCAGAATATTTATAATATCGTGCTTTAGCTTATCTATTTTTTTATAATTTTTGGACACTATTAAATTTTCTTAAGAAATCGGTATCTATTGGATAAGTGAGGTTTTTGGGACCGTCATGTGTTAGTTTTGCAAATTGATTTCATAAAAATTTTTAAATAAAATAAGTTAGTTTATGAATTTTTTATGTGATTTTCAGAATTCCTAAAATAATTTTTATAAATTTTCTATTGAAAATTGATTATAAGTTATGTAGCTCTTGCCTGTAACCGTGTACTTTAGTGTAGATATTTATTTTAATGAATGAAAGAAAATTTAAGGATGAATTTTTTAGTATTTAGATATTTTAATAGCTCTAGAGTTCCTCATTTATTTCAATGAATATTGACAAACAATTTGAAATAATTTCAGAACTAGATATTGGGGTTTGTTTGTCATAACTCAACACCATAGGACTTGTTTTGGACGAGTTGTGTTGTGACAGTTAATCAGGTGAAAGACGAAAATATGAATGCTGACATTACTGCTGTTGATAATTAACCTCCAAATTCAAACTCTTTCTCATCTCCTCACCAAATCCCCTCACCAACAAAAAAAGGATTTTCCTCCCATACCCCTTATTCTCCCCTCCAAGGCCACCTACATTTTACCCATCAAGACCCCCTCTAACTCAAAGTGAGGATTGGGCTAGTGTTCAAAAGAAATTGCTTGGTGCTCTTTAAAATATTTGCAATATAATTGAAGAGAATTCGGGCACCATGCTTTATCAACTTGTAGCAATGGTCGATTCTATTGACTACAAACTCATCCATCATATAACACAATATAAATATGATCCACATAAAACTCTTGCATATTCCTCATCCTCATTTTACTCATATATAAAGAAATTCTCCACAACTGCCCCTCTAATCCACCCATATGTATATAAAGCCATTTTAACTATACAACAACCCCGAGAGCACCTACCCCTAACTATAAAAAAATTGCCCAAACTGCCGCCGCCCGCCATGCACACACTTCACAGTAAGAACCCCCGGCTTCTAATAAAATTTCTATTGATTCATTAAAAATTGTTGGATGATATGCAAATAACACAATGGAATATCTAGGAATGGATTTCCTAAGTATAAATAAACAAAATTTAATGGATAATTGCTTTTAAAAGTATTATAACAAGTAAGTTTCTTTTAATTTAAATCATTCACTTCAATTCGTGCAACTAACATTTTTAAGTTTTGGAAGCGCAGAAAAAGCACAACTAAAGCGTAGTAAAAGAGTAACAAAAGCACAATAAAAGAACTGGGCTTTGACTGTAGAAAATGCAACAAAAGAGCAATGTAAGTGTAGTTAATATGTAGTTATATCATTGAATTGGGTTTTGATTGTGCTTTAGCTATGCTTTTGCAGTGCTTTCACTAAGTTTCATATGTATTTTTCTTTAAATTCACAAAGTATTTTTTTTATTTTCATGGGTGACATTATTTTTTCTTATGGTAACATTATGATGTCAAGAGCATATGATAAATACTTAGATAATAACCAATTAAATGTATTTGCTTTGTTATTATCTAAAAAGAGTAAGCTTATAACTAATATGTTTCAACATTTATTATACTTCTCTCTAATGCACAGGGTTAGTATTAACATAGTATATAATCTCTATATAATATTATTTTCTCAGACATTAACATTATCCTTGTTAATTTCTTGTAGTTATATAAGGAATATAATTAGTCTGCCTCGTTATACATCCAACATATCAATTAGGGGTTCAGTGAAAGAAAGTAATCTTCTAATTCAAAGTGTTCATGGGCTTTCAAGCGAGACGAATAATGTTGATTGCAGATTGCTTATCTGCATATATGGAAGAAGTTTTTCTTCAAAGAAAAGTAGATTGGGCAGAATATAAAAATTGACAGATGAAATGCCAAAATTTAGGGCCAAATTTGCATATGCTTTCTTACTTTCAACAAAGAAGTAAATTATAAATTTTGTATATATTGGTAATTATTTGAATATTTCTGTACATTTTGTATTTTTAATTATGTTGAATCAATTATTCATTTTATCTTGTATTCACTGATTAATTTTTTTAATTATGCTGAATCTACTTGCAAATGTGTAGTGAAAGCCCTCGAAAATCATAACGCAAGCGCAATTAAAGCTTATAACATTACATTTTAGTTATATTAACATGATATGAACTAGAGTGCTTTCACTGAGCTTTGTTTGTACTTTAGTGAAAGTGTAGTAAAAGATCAGTTAAAGTGCATCGAAAGCTCTGTGAAAGTCCAGCAAAACATAGCAACGTAGTGAATGTCATTGTTTATAAAAATTTCCACAATTTTTTAAATAATTTTGAAAATGGTTATAATTTAAGAAAATTTCAATCTAAAATTAAGTCATATTGAATACTTATAGATAAAGCACAACAAAAGCAGTTAATTCATTTTCTTAAAATTTTCTTTATATTTAAAATAATTTTGAAAACAATTATAATTTCAAAAAATTTTCATTTTCTTATAAATTAAATCATTTTTAGAACTTACTAATCCCAATTAAAGCCCATTTAAGTAATTTTCTATAAAGTTTTCCTTAGTATTTTAAATAATTTTGAAAACACATAATTTTTGGAAATTTTTATATAAAATTAAATCATTTTGAACACTTAAAATAAAAGCACAGTAAAAGCACAATAAACACATTTAAATGCCATTTCTATAAAAATTTCTTTAGTTTTTAAAATAATTTTGAAAACATTTATAAAATCAGAAAGTTTTCATATAAAATTAAATCATATTGAACACTTACAAATAAAGTGTTGCTAAAACATGGTGAAAACATAGCGAAAGTGAAGCAAAAGCGCAGTGAAAGCATGATAAAAATGAAGTGAAAGAACTTTTAAGAAAAAATTTCTTAAAAATGACAAATACGTTTCGTTAAGCTTTTGTTGCACTTTTAGAAATTATAAGAATTTTCAAATTAAATTATGAAAAATACTAAGGAAAATGTTATAGAAAATTATTATATGATATATTAAATACGATTTCACTAAAGTGCAGCCAAAGCGCTTTAGTTTATATCACTACACTTTACATTCGCTTTTCTCTGCTTTATTATCGTTTAAACTTTCTACCATGATCTGAAGTAATATATATTGTAAAAATATTTCTAGCTTGAACTGAAGTAATAAATAGCGTAAAATTATTAATAGCATGCACTTATTTAAAAATATAATTTTATTTTAGTGTATTTAATACAAATATTGAGTTTAATACAAAGTTATTTTTAATTTAGCAAATAATCATTAGTCATTACAATTAAAATTTATTTCAATTGCATTTCTAAAGAAATAACATCTATCATCATTCTTATATACTCAAGCCCGGGCTGTATGGTTACTTCCCTAGTTATGAATTTCTTACTGAAGCATTCAGACATTCTTGAGAAATTCATATGTGCTGAAGGATTATCCTTTTATATTAATTTTTTGCTCTTGACAAATTTCTCTGTTGAAAAAATTAGGCTTAACAAAACATATATTGTCTCATAATATACAATGATAAAATCTATGAGGATGTTAAATCTTGCTCTTATACTTATTCTTCTTTTCCTAGTGACCCTTTAATATGCAAAAAAGATGCATTTAGGCCAACGCTTTAATGGATCTTTTAAATTTGTACATCCACCTTGTTTATTTCTAACAAACTTATGATTTTTTATCTTACCATCATGAATCAAGTTTATTTTTTCAGTCATGTCCTATATTACAGTCAACATGTACTGCTCAGCATCCTCATTCCCTTAAGCTCGTTTGCTAATTTGATATGCAAATTTGATGAGATGATTTTTAAATATGAATCCACTACTACCTTCAAAATTATTCTTTCTTGTACATATGCCCATGCGACTTGAATATATATATTTTTGAGCTCTTACTGACCATCATAACATTAGATACTTCTCAAAGATTTTTATAATAACGAGTTACCTCAAAACTCGTATGCAATGAGGACACAACAAACCCATTGTCTCAAACTTCTTACATGGGCATTGAATGCTACCTTACGTTGCATCAAAATTAAAAACCCAAGGGATAGAATGGTCCTTAAACTCTGTGTACTTGACTAAAATTTTTGAAAAATCACTTGAGACAAAGTCTATACTCATTTTGCTCACACCATGTAAAAATTCTTTCTAAAAAATGAATATAATTTTTTTTAAATAAAATCGAGCAACTTGTTTTAATATTGAGCTATTTTTATTACAGGTACTATTTCAAACTGGTTGCATTTGAATTTTTCATCATATTTATTCTGATGTTGTCATCATCACCTTCTCTAAACCTAGAAAATATTCAGTTATATAAATTGTTTGCTTCAAAATTCCATGATATACATTATTAATAAACTTGCTATGCTGCGTGGATAGAATGCCAAGCTAAAACAGTTTTTATTAAATGTTGTTGACCACTTATTCTTTATCCTATAAAGATCATCTAACCATTCACGATTATGGAGATTCTCTTCCATTATCATTTTAGCCTATATTTTTGCAAACTCCTCATTGTCACACTTACTCAAACACTTATAGAATAGTCCTCTGACTTTATTGTTGCTACTAAAATACCCAATTTTTTATGTAACCTTTTTAAAGATGTGCCATTGACATATTCCATGACGAGTGTGAGGTAAAATAACTTTTATGGCCCTAGCCATTATCTAGTCCTGATCAGTAAATATTGTCATTGGATGTTTAACAACCATTATATAAATATTCTAAATAGTCATGTAAATGATTCAATTGTTTCCTCTGACAAAAAGACCACCCCTAGAAAACTATTATGTCAAGGATTATTAACACTGACAAATGATGCACAAATTAAATTATATTTATTTAGCCTATAGCTAGTATAAAAAATTATCACATCTTTAAAACAGTCATAATCTATCATACTCATTCATCAATTAAAAAAATCAACAATCTATCAAATTCATCAATTTAGATGTCCAATATGAACATGTTGTCATCAACTTGATGATCTTTAAATAATTGAATCAAATAATTAGTGCCCCCAAATTCAATCTTTGCACTTTTTTATTTCTGAAAAAAGTTGTTTGCATTTCACTTAGAGAATCTAACACTCAACACCTCGAAATTTCTGTGCAAGGTAGGAGAATGCGTCAACAATTCTTATCTTGACTTATGTCATGATTTCAAAACTAAAGCTTTCTCATCATCAATATTCCTACATGATCTTATGGATGTCAGTCTTCTGGCCTAGCCAATTCATGATTGTGTGATTCAATAAAATTTCCACATTCTAGTTTCCAGCTTCATTAACTACAAAACTAACCAAAGATGGACAATCCGTTCTGGTTTTTTTTGTTTTCGATATTTCGTTTGGAAATTTATATCAAATCTCTTCTTGAAACTAGTTTTTGAACAGACAAAGTTATTGAATTTTATCTTTCTAAAATTTTGCTAGTAATTGTGATGATCCTTGTGAATATTAAAACAATATTATGGGCATAACGAAAGTAAACATCATATACTTATTTTTTATCTTTATACACAACCTGTAATATGAAGTAGTGCCTAGTGAAAGAACAATAAAAGTTGAGTGAAGGTGAAGCAAAGGCGCAATAAATGGGTAAAAAATGCGGCAAAAGCCTAGAGAAAACACAACAAAAGCACAGTAGCAAATACGTAGCAAAAAGCGTTGTAGAAAGTAGTTGATCTATAGTTCTATATTTTCACTACGCTTTTGGTGCGCTTTTCGACCCGCAAAGCGCAGTGATGGGGCAGTGAAAGATTGTTTAAATCGAAGCGAAATCACAGTGAAATATTATCAAAAGTGCAGTAAAAGCACAACCTAAGTGCAGTGAAAGCACCGTAAAAGAGCAGCAAGAGCACACTCACAATCCACAGTGAAAGCGCAGTAGCAAATGCGTAATATTTTTTTAATTTTTTTGCGCACTTGTATGCATTTGTATTGAACATTGATATGCTTTTTTTACGCAGCTTTGTTTTAGAATTTTGAAAAATTATAAAACTTTGGAAACTCTTAAAACAATTTGGGATGAGGTAGAAATTTACTGATATGCTGAAACCCTCAGCAGTTCCAAACCTTCTGATTCCTGAACATTTTCAGACCTCCTCTCTTTTTGCGTGTCATGTGAGCATTCCATCTCCGCGAATATAGCAAATTTCTTCCTCATTTTTTCTTTCTAAGCAGTATCAGAAGTTCTAAATATTTGAATTTGAAAGATTTCGCTGATTTTTTTATAAAATGGAGCGCCATTCCTAAATCCCTAAAAAAATATAAAACTATGAGTCAGATCAGATTGGTTGGATTGAAAGACATAAATATAACAAAAAAAATCCAATAAAAATTCACTTATCCTCTGCATATATTAAAATTTAATTGGAGTCGCGACCAAATTATTTCTCAGGCCCCTAAAAATACCCATGGTAAACAATTTTTTTTCCCTCTTTCGAGAAAATTTTATTAGCAAAGATAATAGA
This sequence comes from Dendrobium catenatum, assembly GCF_001605985.2. Classification (NCBI taxonomy): domain Eukaryota; kingdom Viridiplantae; phylum Streptophyta; class Magnoliopsida; order Asparagales; family Orchidaceae; genus Dendrobium; species Dendrobium catenatum. The sequence goes on along the minus strand of NW_021320019.1, from coordinate 3,245,933 downwards.
TCGAAGTTATCGTGCGGAGCGCGGCCGGTCTGTCCGACCTTCCTTCCGATCTGGTTTTGCGCTAGAATTAGCGATGCGGGGCGTTCCCGCCGCCCTCTCCTCAGCCGGTGGGATTAGCCTCTCTGTCTCCGGGCTGACAAAACGATGCTCCAAGACGCTGTCGTTCTCCCGCCACCACATCCCATCGCCGACTTGTTTCTCCACTAACTCTTCCCCAGGCGATTCCTCAGCTTCCAAGCCCTGGCTCCTGGTTGGCCTCGGAAATCCGGGAAAAAGTTACCAGGGGACACGACATAACGTGCGTTAATTTTTATTTTTTTTTTTCAAGAATTTTACTTTGAATCTTTCTGGCTTTTAGCTGTGGTGCTTTATTGTATCTGGGTTCTGGTTTAAAAGTCGAACATGAGGTGGACATCTAGACGTTTCTTATTTTCCATTATTCTTTTTGTTGTTCCTCAATCTTACATTTTATTGCTACTGATGCATTGATCTGCTTTCTTTAGCCTTTTTTTGTTTGATGTCATTGCAGAGTAGGGATGAAGACACATTTACGGTTCCCTGAAAATTTATCACTGCTTTGGTATAATTTTATTGTGGAATTCTCATTTGGATTGTCTCACAAAAACATTTTTTTGTGCTCAAAATTAAGGATTTGTTGGACTTTTGAAAGCTCTCAAGTCGTGAGTTTAACATGGTGTGGGAGAGGATTGTATCAAGATATTGGCAACAATATCCATGACTCTTACGAACTGGACTAGATGTCACCCACAAAGAATACTAATGTTGAACTTCATAGACACTTAAGGTTTTGTTTTCTTTGATTGAGCAGGAGGAAAATGCTTTCTAAATATATATTGATATAGTTTAGCTAGTCTTGGAGCATGAAGCTTGGTAGAGCTGTTCTAGTGGGTTTAGAGTGGTCATTAGTCATACAAGTCATCTTCATCATTAGCTTAATTTCGATTATTTGTTGTTGGCTTTATAAATTATCTTTTTTGCAAATCATTTTGAATAACTTATATTTCCTTAGATTAGCCTTTTTTTTCTTCCGAACATATTCCACAAAATTTTCCATTGTTTAACAAGTGTATTTTTTAGCTATTTGTTATACATGTTCTAACCACTCATTTTTATTTTGACTTCCGTATCTTTAATATATTCCAATTAAATCATCTTTCTAATGTAATCATTATTTTTTTTATCATTTCTACTTTTGCCACATATTTATTTTAACATTCTGATTTTTGGCATACTCAACTTATGATGTGGAACATCATTAGCTAAATAAATCCTTAGGAATAGTTTATCCTTTATTAGCTTCGGTTTATGCTTTATAGAGTCTTCTATTATGTCTATATATACAAGATATTGTAAGGAAGGAGGGGATATTGATTAATATTATGAGATTTTGAAGCTTAGTGCTTGTGTTTGTTCCCTGGATTGGGATTTCCTTCTTGCATCCTCTTCTTCCAACGATTATCCCCCTACATCAACTTAACTATTGATAAATTTTTACTAGCAACATTTGAATCCATATAACATATTTGCTCTAATTGTAGTTTTATAAAGTTTTTTGACCTCCATGATATTCTATCGTTGTAGAAAACTTTTAATGTGCTTCTCCATTTTAACCATTAATCTTGAATTCTACAAGTTATCACACTGGATCCCTTATCTCCTAATAATATTTTTTGATAATTACTAATATCATTCCTACTAAAATTATTTTTCATATCTCATTCATTATTCAACTAATTCTAATTCCTTTATTTTATAAATATTTTTTGCATTTTTTAGCTTTGTAGTCATTTTAATAGCATCTTACCATTTAAAATTATGTCACATGCGAAAAGCATATGCTAAACACTTCATTTTAAAATTTAAATATTCATTATATACATCTCATCTCCATTTTAAAGGAAATCCTTGATGTAATCGTAGTATGATAGAGGATTGTTTAGCCACTCTACAATTATTTTTAATCCTAGTTAGTGTCCCATCATTTATATTTTTAATAACTTCAACATATCTTTGTTACACATTTCTTTTATAATGCACATAAAATCATTTATTGTGATACTTGATCCCATTCCTTATCTAGATAAATCATCTGGAAATCCATCTTTTACTCTATGTATTTCTCTTTAGTTTTCTTAATACACAAATTGCTTTCATAGTGGATCTTTCATCTTCCTGGTTTCGTGTAAAACTAAACCCAATCGATTTTTCAGAACTGATTCAATATTTCTAAGTTGATGTTACAGCAATATTTTCCATAATTTTATTCTATGTCGTAAAGTAGATTCTTCTATAATTAATAAAATATTGGATATCTACTCTATTTTTAAATATTAGTATCAAAATGCTGCTTCTCCAATTATTTGGTATACTTAGAATATTCTAATTTATGTTGAAAAGATTTGTTAACTAAACCAATGCATTCTCCTCCATTGCTCTCTAAATAAAAATAGGTATCTCATCTGGATTTATAGGTTTGATTTTATGTATCGTCTTTATTAGAGTAACTCCCCTTGAATTTATATCAATTTATAATATATTTTATTGGATTTCTCACATGCTTCTACAAAGTAGCTTATTTTTTAAAAGCCCCATTTAATAATTTCTCAAAGTAGCATCTTCATATTTTCTTCTTTATCTTAGATTTCATTATGTTTGCTTTTTATTCTTCTCAGTTGATTAAAGGCTTAAGATCTCTTATCTATTGCCTTAGCTATTATTATATATGTTTATTTTTCCTTTCTTTTTAATTCTATTGCATAAATTGTAAAAAAGAAATATATCCTTTGTGTTGCTTACAATTCTTTTTGCACTCTAGTTTTTCTTACAATCATTAGAAGTCTCAAAATCATTTAAACTTTTGTCAATCTTTAGAATTTTATATATAAGCCTTGATAAACTTTTGTGCCTCCTCAATTTACCAACAATTCTCATCACTTATTTACGCCATATTTTAAACTCTCATAATATTTTTACGATTTTTTTTTAATGGAATCAACCATCGCATCCCTTCTTAGGTTTGGTTCTATTAAATAATTTTGATTTGTCTTTTAGCAGCCTATCTCGAAAGATAAACAAAAATTTCACCTTTAAAAGTCCTTTACTGTATCCTAAGGCAATTACATAATTTGATCATTTTCTTCATATTCTTAAGGCATACATTCATAACTAGCATTTTATGATGTGAGGTCAAATTTTCTTCTTGAATCATCTTACAATCTTTGCAAAAATAATTTCTTTTCCACTCAAAAAAAAAAAAGAATTATATATCTGAACATTATTATCATTTCCTTAATTATTGTTCATTATTCCAAGATCATTGGCTACTTTGAAATAAAGTATAGTTTTTTCTATTGTATATATCCTATTTTGTATCCACTATGAATCCCTCATAGTCCATCACACTAGAACTTATATAGTTATATGGAGTCACCCACAATATATATCTTTTCTTTTGCACTTTATTTATCTATTCCCAAATTGCTTTTTAAAACTATCTTTTGATCTATCTTCAATATCATAATAATTAACCAGATTTTTAAATGTTATCACAAGGTTTATCTAAATAGAAACCATCCTATCATTGGCACTAATCACACTAATAAGTTTATCTCTAAACTCTTTACCTACTATTTTTCTTGCTTTATTTATGATGTTAATCTTTCCAAGATGCAATAGCTTATATCATTCTCAATGTTCTTGTATGTTTCCCATTACTTTTTGTTTATTGCAAATAGGTAATATTTATTCTTCTGTTAATCATTTTTCTTATCTGTTCATTCAAAGTCCCTAAATTCCATGTAGCAAATATAATTTTAGTATTTTATCCAGTTTCCATTACTTTTTGCTATAATTAAGTGAACTTGTGGTGCACATGACTTACGGGTTGCCTTTTAGCTAACCCTTGCATACTTTCTGGCTTTCACCACAATCGGCTCTAGTTGCGGCACATCGCCTGTGGGTGACATCTTAGCTGACTTTTGCATAGTTTCATTATAATTAGTTAAGTTGTATCGTGTCACTTATAGTTAGTATCTTAAAAAATCGTTGGCTACTTCTCACAATTAGGCTAGGTCGTGTTGTGTTACTCTAGAGAATGCCCTAACATTGTAAACAATTCAAATTTGACTTCATTTCTTTAGTTTGTTACAAGTTTTATGGTTGGATGTTAACTTAACATAAACTCTCAACATTTCATATATGAGTTTGGAATTGATAATGGCAATTCAACCTAAACACGACATGCTAAGATAAAAATACTTGCATACTTTCATTAGTTTCGTACATACATACTAAATTACCCTAGTGTTCTTGAAGGAAAATTGAGATTTTTCCCAACATACAAATCTAGATGACTAGATTTTGCTCTTATATTTATGGTTTCATTTAATTATGTGGGTTTGAGATCCCAGTAGGTACAATCCTCATAATTTATTATCTCTCAAAATTTAAAAAACACTCGTAATTAAGGAGGGTGCTCTATTTTTTTATTTTTCATTTTATCAATCACTTCATTATGTTAATGTTGTATACACACGTGTGTGCATGTGAATTTTCTGTGCTTTTATGTTCGGTTAAGTTTACTGACAAAATTTCAATCATGCATGCAAACTAATCACTAAATATTTTAGAAAAAGTAGCAGAGATAGAAACCACCAATTGGATGATTTAGGCCTCACACCAGTGGTGCAGAGAGAATCTTTCTTCAAAAGTTGTTAGAAGTTGCATAGTGCTTGAAGAATTCACGTCCAACAACATATAAAAATTTGAAAGAAAATCTTAATTTCATTAAACTATAAACTGAATTTTATATACTTAGACACCTATTTATAATAAAAAAATATAAAAATAGGAACTTCTTAACATTCTCTAAAATTCATTTGAATACTGCGAGGTTTAATTAAAAATTCCAGCTAGAACAAGTTTCGAACTTTAGTTTTGACAAAACAAGAAAATTTTACTTTAAAAATCTCCTTCAAGCAATTCCAATAATTGTAGCTACAATAACATGCCAGGAAAGGAAGAAAACCATCTACCATAGTAGCTAAAAAATTGCCTAAGAAGGAAACTATAATTAATTGAACTCGTCTACAATTACGGGGTGTTAACTTGTTTAATAAATAGGTTGTATTTGGGTTGGGTTTTTCGAACCGTTTATTAAATAGGTCGGATATGGGTTAACCTGTGAACCCATTTGGGCCCAAAAATGAACTGTTTAATATATTTTTCCTTTTTTTTTACTTGTGATTTTAATATTCTTTTTTTTAATCAAATTTCCTAAATTCTATTGTTAATAGGTTATAAAATTTTTTTTAACCAAAATGTTGAACGGGTTGGGTTTGGGTTATTAGCGTGTAGGTTCAGATTAGTGTTTTTAATTTGTTTATTAAACAAGTCGAATTCATATTGACTGGATTCGGGTCGGTTCAATTTTGGGTTAGACCTGAACCCAACATGTCAACCTATTTTGATACCCCCATCTATAATACCTGGCGAGGAAGTTGTAGATGGAAAAGAAGTCATCAAAGAAATTATCAAAGATGGAAAGAAGACGCTAATTTAAATACCATAGATGGAAGTTGTTGAAAGAAACTGAAGAGGGAAGCAACCAAACTCATTTACAGTTACCATCTTGCAGAAGGAGCCACTTAGGGAAGCTATAGGTAAGTTGAATGCAACTACATTTTTTGAAAGAATGCAGATGGGCTTTGAAAATATTAATAGATTAAGTATTTAGTATTTATCATGCGAGTTTGGGCAAAATTATTGTGCTTCTGATAATATAATATATGAATCTTCACAAATAAGTTTGTCATTTCAATGCACAAGATACCGTTGGTGTCCACCATCAGCAAACATGATTCTTGCATATAAGTTAGTTGGCTTTTGGAGCAAGATGACTAGATCCATCTGAGAAGTTGGTAGATGTGAATTCATGAGTCTGAAATGGAAAGAGAGAAAACTTCATGACATTATTATCAAGTTCATGAAATAAAGTCAAATTAGATATATTGAAGCCTGGACCAATACTAAAGCTTCATGAAAATTTGATTTTATAAGTATTTATCCCACTGTATTGTATGATTTTATATGTCTTACTTTTCTTGTAATTCATTTCTTGCAGGCCCCCATAGAAAGCCTTTTAGGATTTAGATGTATCATTACTTTATCACTTGATTTGAATTTTATATATCTCTTGCATTAGGAATATACCCTTAATTACCAAAGTTCTTAGTTTTAGTGATTTTTTATGCAAAAATACAAATCATGTTAATTGTGCAAATAATATGAAGCAAGTCATTGAAATTCTTAAATAACATGCGTTCTTGTGGATACTAATAATGATTTAATACTTATTTCTATATGATTAGATAAAGAAAATTAAAAATAGGCAAACCGCATAAATACGTTATATTGACATGCAAGGTTTAAAGTTGCACAATTGAGTATTGAAGCATTTTTTCGTTCGTGAGGCGAGGTATAAGCCTCAAGGCTTTTTGAGATGTAAGCCTCAAAATTAAAAAAAAATTGTAAAGTAAAAATAAATGTTAAAATAGATTTTTTATATAATACATAAATATTAAATAATATATTAAAGGATGACATATTACTTTCTATTGAATTATGACGTAACAATTTAATATGCATATGAAATAAAAAATTTATAGAAGATGTAAAGTGACAGGTGATAAATAACGTGAAATAGAATTGAAATCTAAATATTATAACATAAAATATAGGAATTGCATAAAAGTATCCTATAACATCAAGTTCAACTCCAAATTCTTTCTTTCCCAGTTTCTTACTCATCTACATTTAATTAAAAAAAAATAATTGACAACAACTTAAAAAATATTTTCACTTTATGACTAAGGGAATTTTTATTTGAGTCATCATCATAACAAATTTGTCTCTCCCCTGCCTCATCCTCGGGAGTCTAATGCCTCACAATTTGCTTTTTCTTCATTTATTTTAAATGTTTGTCATCAAAATAAAAATGAGATTGATACAACAAAATTTTTAGAGGAGATGGTGGTCGTGTGCGGCTTCCAAGTGATCCTTGGCGGCGACTAGTGATGTTGGAGCCGGCTATGGGGATGGTGGCGGCGGGCTGAAGGTCGAGGTAGTCAAAAGAAAGTTGTTGTGGCTCGGGGTTGCATGAAGTCGTGATTTATTAGGGTCTATAGTTTAGGATTAATATAAGTTTTAATAAAAAAACATATAAATAGGTTGAGTCGTACACCTCATGCGAGTGAGGCGAGGCATGCCTCATCCAAACCAAGGTACATGCCTCATAAAAAAAGCTAGAGGCATTTTTCACTGGAATTATGTTGAGATTGGCCTCAAGGTGAGTCTCATATTGCGCAATTTTAAACAATAATGACATGTATATATGAATGAACAACTCCTTTATAGAAAGTTAACCCAAATGATTTATATAATAGTGGTGATGAGTTATGCACTTTTAGGTGGTCTTGATGGATGACTTTTATGACATTCCTCATTAACAAATTCTTTTAAGTAATCACAATATCTGACTTTCTTATTAAGATTCAGTTTATGAATTTGTAGGTCTACATTCTAAGAAAAAAGATGAAATCAATTTCAATTTGTTTCATAAAAATAGCTTTGTTAATAACTTCATCTGTTATGTCAGCTTGTTCAATTGACTCATCAACTACAACAAATATGTTTGTTCACTTTCATTTTTTAGGGATATATTCAATTTTGATTTGAAATTTAGGGCTAAAATCCTGTCTTTTGTTCTGATATAGTTTTAGTTCATTCTCTAGAGTAGACTCAATTTTTCTCTAAGATTCAAGTTTATATACAATTTTAAGCTTAATTTAAGACTCAATTTGTGATTAAGATGTGATCTCTTATATTTAGTTTCAAACTTTAATTACAATTCTTGTTGAATATACATTTAGGCTCCTAAGTATGTTCTATCTTGGGCATATATTTAAATTTAACAAAATATAATATTGACTCATATTGTAATTATAGATCTTCTACATCTATTGCATCATTTAAAAAAAAACATATCATATTTGATTATGCATGATTCCTATGCCGATCTATGTTTAAGTGGCTTTAGAGAATAATGTAATGATTTTTTAAGAGTTTATTTACACATTTGGTATTTTTAATCGATCATTCATAATATGCCTCAAAATTCAAAGATCTAGTTAAGGCCTCACTGTTGGTTTTTGGTGAATTGTAGCTTAAATCATTCATAAAATTTAGCTTAAGATCTTTAAAAATATACATAATGATAATAAGATAGTCTAGAGATAAATTGTTTTTTATATACCTATCGTAACATGCCAACATATTAGAATTGTTTATTTACAATCCTTGAAGTGATTTTTTAATTAGTCTTGATATTCTTAGAACGACATTATTTTTTTAATCTATGTCTAATGTTACCATGTTGATTTTATTTTGTTTGCAACTCTACACCAATAAGTTTGAGCATATCCATCCATTTCAGTAAATTTTAACTCGAATAAATTTTTTTCAAAATTATCCATTCATTTTGAAAATGCCTGAAGGCTGTCTCCTATCAATGGCAGGAATAAAATATTGATCCTTTCAATACTTATAGTGTATTTATTTCTAGCAACTTACTTGATTTTGTTTAAATTGCATTTTTCTATTAATATTTTGATTGATCTAATTATTGTGCTTTACTTTTAGTTGACATGATGATGCAACCATAAGCTCTAATACTAATTTAATGTAGGATGTCTTAGTGTCTAGAGTTTCATGCTGCAAACCTGTGGCGAGATGCATAAGGATTAGTTATTTTTGAAGCAAACTAGAAAGTAGAGTTTATTCATTTTCAAACAATGTTTTAAAAGTTGTTAAATTATGAAAATTCTACAAGATGTTCAAGAACCAAAATAAAATTTTGCAACGATTGAGATTCAAACCACAAAAGGAAATCTTCATTTATCAACTTGATAAAATCTCTATCACATACACAGACATATCACTGAATGATTTAGAAGGTGGAACAAGGATATAAATCACAAATCTTGAAGACACATGCCCCATACTAGCATAAGGAGAGTTTTCCCCCAAAAATTGCATTCAAAACTTGCAATACACTCCAAAAATTCATATTCAAGAACACAACAATTTGAGAGGAGCCTGAATTTTATTAAATCATGAATTGAATTTTACATGCCTAGGAACCCTTAGCCCAAAACAATATATTCTCAAAATTCTCGAAGATATAGAGTAAAGCTACAAATTTCGATTCAACATTCTCAATTGTTGCACGAACACCTGTCTTCTGACTTCAGTTTCAACAATACAAGAAATTTCCACTTTTAGAATTTTGTTCTAACAATTCTAGTAAGTTCTAGCTGCAGTACCTTGTAAATAAAGGATAAAAACTATCAGATTGAGTAGCCAATAAGCCTAAGAAGGAACTTGAAACAGCTGAACCGATCTAAATTGCCCAAGAAGTAAGTTCTCAGATGGAAAGTAGCTGTCGAAGGAAATGCTCTTTAGATGGGAAGAAGCCATTAAAGGAAATATCGCAGATGGAAGAAAGCCATTAAAGGAAACAGCTGAACCGTGCAAACTCAGCTATAGCCACTCTGAAGGACAGCCCCATATGGAAGCTGAACACAAGTACAATCCCAGAAAGACCGCATATGGAACTATGGAAGCTTAGGGGAATTTAAATTCACTTGATGTTTGTTGTTTGCATTTATTTTTAGTAGTTTCAACTTTAGTTTTTTGGACAATTTTCTTCCGAGACGTGTGGGTTGTGTATATTTGCAAATAAGGGATTAAGTAGAATGATTTGGCATATTGCATTCCAGCGAGTATGATTGTATTTAGAAGAAGCCTGTGATTTGTAGGGTTTGGGTTGTAATCATGAGGCTAGTTGAGTTTATGGGTGTTTTGGTCATGCGGTTGTTAGGGTCTTGGAGGGGCTAGGTTATGATGACAATTTTTATAATTATAATTGTTGCACGTCTGAAGGAGTGTTTTGGGATGTGGGATTGTAATTACTTACCTTCTATGATGCACCGACACGGACACAACGACACGGACACGACAATTTTTAAAAATATAAGTTACGGGTGCGGCGTGGACACGACATAATAATTTTTTAATATAATATATAATAATTTTTAAAAATATAGGACACAGACACGGCGTGGACAGATGGCTCTTTTGAACCTTCACCTAATCCACTCCCGTCAGCAGCAGAGCTCATTTTGCTAACAAACCAATCATACATATGAATACATCAACATAAATTGATATGAAGTGAAATCAAAATATCCCAATAATAAGACAACATGAATACAACAATATACCGGTCCGCTGGGGGTCCAAGGGGTCGTTGCCCCTTGGTGGGGCTCGACCTGCCCGGTCAAGTCTCGGGGTCAAGGGGCAGCGCCCCTGCGGGGGTTACTGCTGCATATCGATGTCCTCATACACTTCTATCTAAATTGGTTTCTTCTACTGTCAAGCTTTCACTTTTGGAAGTCTTAAATTCAATCAAAACACCGGAAAACAAAATTTTATTGTAAGAGTAATTTTGAAATTCTGCTTGTTTTTAAAGTTCGTAAGTTGTTTGTATGGGAAGATACCGAGTGATACCGAGCATGTACCTAGCGGTACTGAGCGATACCGAGCATGTACCTAGCAGTACCGAGCATGTATCTAGCGGTACTGAGCGGTACCGAGCATGTACCTAGCAGTACCGAGCATGTACCTAGCGGTACTGAGCATATATTGAGCAGTACCGAGCATGTACTGAGCGGTATCGAGCATATACTGAGCCGTACCAAGCATGTACTGAGCGGTATCGAGCATGTACTGAGCGGTACCGAGCATGTACCTAGCGATACCGAGCATGTACCTAGCGATACCCAGTGGTACCGAGCATGTACATTAGGTTTTTCAACAATGAAGAGAAGAAATAGCGGAATCCACTTATAGGTCTTAGCTCTCTTGCGCGCAGAAGGTGCTCTGTTTGGCCTTGAATGCGAACTTTGTCTCAGATGACCGCAAAAATCATGCAAGAATGAAGGAATGGGAAAGATGAGCTCTGCTTGGCCTCGGCTCGAGCAGAAATGACGAAGGAACGGGGGGCAAAGGCAGCGGGCTCCGTTTGGCGTCGACTGCGAGCTCTCCCGGTCTGCCCTCGAAGATTTCTTTCATGGATCGGAAAATAGGGCTTTTCGTTTGCGGAAAAGGCTAAATAGAACGGACGATTTTATCATTTAATAACCGGACACGCGTATCAGACACGCGTGTCCGATTTTAATTTTAATTTTTTAAATTGAGACACTCCAATGCTGTGTCGGACACGTGTTCATGCCGTGTCCGACGCGTGTCCGTGTTCGACACGTTTCCGACACTGCATACCCTCTTTAAGCGGAGTGTCAGTGCATCATAGCTTACCTTTTTAGTACATGTTTTTTGTCCTTGTAATAGCTTACATTACTCTATTGGATTTTATTTCCAGGTGGGCTTTGAAATGATAAATGCAATAGCTGAAGCTGAAGGGATATCAGTGACCAACATACATTGTAAAGCATTACTAGGAAAAGGTATGAACATTGTACTATAGGAATTCTGTACGCTGTATTTTCTTTTTGTGAGAAGCTGGGTATGGTTATGTCACGTCATAGATATTGTATTTCGATTCCATTTTTATTTTCCATCACACATTGGCTTTTTGTTATATATTCATGTCTAAATAATGTATCACAGCTTTTGAAGAAGCTCATTCTTTTTTACTTTTCTTTGCATAAGTACTTTCTAAGCCAACTTTGTAAATAGATCATCAATATAGAAATATAGATAAACGGAGAGGTTCAAATTTGAACAAGTTTTTGAAATGAAAAATAAATGGAATTTGTTGAAATTTTCAAACTGTTTCAATCAAGAGTGTATCATAAAGAAATCAATCGTTCGTATTATTTTTCCCTTTTCCGTAGAAAAAACAAAAGGTTTGTTGCTACCTTTTTGAAAAGGAAAGGATCACCGAAATAATGTCTAAACCTAATGATTTCACAAAGCGGAAAGCAAAGGCAACAAATTCTGGAACAAGGAAACATTGTCATAGTTTTTATGTGCAAAACTTTTACTATCTGGCATCTATTTTTAAACATCGGAATATCTTGTGCACGTTATAAATGTTATATTCCACGGCTTTAGGATATTTTTTTATAACGATTATACAGTTCTGATATTCATTACATTTTTATTGTTCAATTCTTCATATGATGTAAACTTGAAAGTCTATTTATTGGTGACAAATTATATGCGTTAATATTATTTTAACTGTCGTCGTTTTTATTTTTATACTTTAGTTTCTCATAGAGCATTTATATGATGATGATCCTATTTAAGAACAGGATATGTTTCCTGCATTTTGATTATCTCGATGAATTTGATTTACTGTTGCGAGTTATTTTGATTCTGTTCTCATCAGACTTCCTAGTACAGTTGTTTCTGATCCCCTGCTGCAACATGTATCCAGTTCTCTATTTTGTCTATCCACTGATTTGAAAGTTCACTGTTGTTGCTAATTTGGTAAGCTATTACTATCTCCAAGATTGGATCATGTTTTCTATGGTTGCTGTTCGTGGAGGCCTGTGTTTCGTGTTCATTTTTTGTGCACATCCGTAGACCAATCTTCTTGTTTTAGGTCGATCTCTCTTCTCCATTCTATGAAGAAATAAACACAGCGGTTTTTTTCCTCAAGGAATGTCATGACAATACTTTGAATCCATAGTAATAATCACAAATTAGAGCAGCAGCGACATGGTAGCTATCTGCACCAGCTAGCAAGGCAAAGCAAGAAGCAGCGGTAGGGCATTTAATAAGGCAAACAATATGCAGTAAACCAAGGAAACTGTAGTAATCAGTGGCAGAACCACGCACAGAATGTTGTTGGCATTCAGCTAACATCTATAATGCATGGTCTGAGTCCTTTACAGGTTGAGGAAAACAGGTAGAAGAAAGAAATTAAAATATTTCCAATTAAGTTTTTGCGAAATTTCAATTTGAATAGAAGATTACAACAAGGATTATTCTAATCAACTCTCTAAACAAGCTCCATAAAAAGCACAAAATAATGCTGTTGCGCATGGCGTGGTGTGACGCATCATGTGCTCCATTTTTTTATGACAAGGCTTTGAGGTTCAAAATAATGCGTTTTTTGTGTCATGCACAAAAATTTTCAGTGACTCTGCATCCTGCTTTTTGATGCATTCATTTTTCATGATTGAGTTTTGGTACATCAGATGGTTTGGTAGTGGCGTGCCTGAGATTAGTCTGTTATCAGGCTCTATGGGTCGCTTTTGACAGCAATCCCTATACCTTCTGTAAGAGTGATGCGTATTTCTTCATCAATTACTGCAATTCAAAGTTTCCAATTTGCTCAATGTAGAAAGAGCAGAGCTCTTTTCTTCATTCACAATAAATCTGATAACCATATGTAATTTTTTTTCAGCATTTATGATTTACCCGCTTGTCCTCCTATAACAGTATTCGTTGCTAGTACGCTATATTATATTAGAAAGTGCTAGGAGCAACGTTAAAACATTGCACACCTTTCATGTAGGCGCATACTACCAAATATAATTTAGTGTACATCAAAGTGGGAAAAATCCTTTTAATGCTACAGTACAGTAGTTTAGCATACTGTTATATCTAAAGAAGTTTAGGTTTAATCAATAGAAGTGCATATATTAAAATGATCATAACAACATGTAAGATTAAAAAAAATATTTTTAAATGTTTTTGTGAGGTGCAAAAAATGGTATAAATTTTTAAATTTTTTTTAATTACCTTTCCCTTACAATTTTTTTTGGTTATTCACTACGCAATGCAAGAAGGTTTTGCTCTCATGGGTGTTTATAGATGTTTTCAACATCATTGTTTGCCACAATAATTATTTCTTTCAATTCTATCCAATATCATATTTATGCTCCATTCCTATTGTTAATCTTCACAGTGTACAATAGCTTATGACCTTTAAAATCTCTTTGAAAATTTCTCCTTTTCATTTAGTTCCTTGCAAACACACAAGGTTTATTCATTTTGTAATAATTGTGTCTGCTAATTCTCCAACATTCAGTTCAAACTCTCTTGTTTTCCTTTTAAGTCTTAGTTTTAAACTAAATAAACCGGTTCCCACTAATCAAGATACAATAAAAATAAGACTCCTTATGACCTGTTACCACTCTGTCGTCTGTTGTCCATTCTGCTTCCTGTCTCTGTTTTATACTCTCTTTTTATTCTGGTTTGACCTTGATTTTTCATAACAACCTAAATCACCCTCTCAGCTTTTGAAGGTACTCTTGTTTCATTGTCCTGTTGCTTATGCTATAACCCTCGCATATCGGATACTTTGAGGTTCAATGGCTTGTAGGAACCCTCAAGAAGAGCCAAATCTAAGGTTGGAAAGTGAGAAAAATGGTACAGAAAATGGATACTTGAAACTGCACACCGTGCCTTCCTAGATAGTTTGCATAGTGTTCAAAAGCGTGAACTTTCTGTTTACTTTCATTCCATCAATCCTTCTCAGTGTTAAAGTAAGTATTAGGATCGTTAGTTATTGGTTGTCTTTGCAGTAAGCCTCAACCTGCAATTTCAAAGATCATGTATCCCTATTTTATACACATTCTAAGGTTCATTTGATAACATATTTTTAATATTGTGCCTCGCTGTACTACCTTATTGGTAAGAGTAAAATAACTGCTATTTAAGTAGAAATGCACAAATTACTTTGTAATCGTATTGCACTAATTATGAAGTTATGAATGAAGTCTACATGCAGCACAACTCTTTCTTGCTGATGTTTCTGATAGACCGGTTCCTGGACCAGTCCAGCCAGGAACGATCCAGATTTATAGGAGGCGGAACAGGGGAAGTTTCTCCCTCTCTCTGCTGCCCCTTGATAGTGGGGTCCATAAGCTTAATTAAGGGGAATTAAGAGAGGAACTTCCATAAGTATGTTTTGGTGGCTAGGGTTAGGTTTTGATCTCTGTTTTTGTTGAAATTTTCTGGTTATTAGTTCTTGTTTGGGATTTAGCAGCGTCTAGAGATTTTAGAAAACTAGTTCTTCCTCTCCAATAGAAGATCCATTATATCTTGTTTGTTTTCTTTCGTATCTCATCAATCTAAAGGCTATTTAGGTATTTTGCCCTCAATGGCTTGACATAGGAGAGGCTGATGGCAGCTGGCCTATATTTAGAAGGGAAGGCCTTGGCTTGGTACCAGTAGAGGGACATGCGACGACCCATATGGAGCTGGAGGGAGTTCAATGATTGCTTGTTAAAATATTTCCGAATCAGTAGGGGAGAAGACTTTTACAAGCAGTTTTTCGCCTTGATATATGATGGTTGGTGGTAGAGTCCTGGGAGAGGTTCGAGTACCTTGCTAGCCGACTGGATCACCTTTTTGAGATGGTGTTAGAGGGGAACTTCATGAAGAGACTCAAACCAAAGATCCGGGTAGCAGTTAGAGTGATGAGGCATTGTGACTTTGGAGAGGCTATGGAGCAACCGGCGACAGGAAGTCCACCACGTTCTTAGCTCCCAAGAGGCCAAGACCGGGAAGCCTTCATGAGGTCCCGAAGGAGAAGCTTGCAGGAGGGGGATTTGGGGGAAATTTCAAGAAGCTCATTGAGAAGGAGCTACAGGAGAAACGACCAAAGGGATTGTGCTTTATATGTGATGAGAGGTACACGCCGGGGCACAAGTATAAGGACCAAACTCTTCAGGTTCTCACCGTTTGTGATGACGAGAAAGTTGAGGAGGGAGGTGAGAGTGAGGCACTGGTAGAAGAGGAGGAAGAGCTGCATCTTGACATGGCCGAAGTCTTCTTAAACTCAATGGTGGATTTCACCCTGAATCACACCATGAAAGTGAAAGAAGAAATAGAAGACAAAGAGGTGGTGGTGCTGATCGATAGTGGGGCTACCCACAATTTTATCTCCAATAAGGCAGTTGACAAATTGGGGGTGAAATTAGTGGACACCGGAGCTTATGTGGTGATGATGGACACTGGGAAGGTGGATATGGGTAAAGAAGTGTGTAGGGGAGTTGTGTTTATTATATAGGGGGGGTTTAAGTGAGGGAGGATTTTCTCCTATTGGAGTTAGGAAGCACTAATGTCATCTTGGGGATGAAGTGGCTGCAGATCTTAGGAGATACCAATGTCAATTGGGGAGCACTAACGATCAAGTTAGTGTTGGAAGGAAGAAGAATAGTGATTCAGGGAGATAAAGGGTTGTCCAAGGCCTTGGTGTACCTCAAAATTATGGTTAGGACCATATAGAGGTACGAGGAGGATTTCTAGTGGAATTGTAGAGCTTAGAGTAGATTAGACTATAGGAAGGGGGGACATTCCTTTTTTTTGTACAACCACTTATACAGTAGTTTAGTGAGATCTTTCGGCCACCTCAAGGCTTACCACCACTGAGGGAGCAGAAGCATGCCATCAACCTAAGGGAGGGGGTGTTATCGATTAGTGTCTGACCATACCGTTACCCGTAGATTCAAAAGGATGAGATTGAGAAGCTAATCTTGAAGATGTTGGAGGTGAACATCATCAGACCAAATGTGAGTCCCTTTTCTAGCCCAATCTTGTCGGTCAAGAAGGACGGGAGCTAGAGATTCTGCGTGGATTATCGAGTTAATAAGGAAACTACGTCGGACAAGTTTCTTATATCGGTGGTCGATAAGCTAATGGATGAGTTGTGTGGAGCAGTGGTGTTCACCAAGGTGGATTTGAAGTTTGGCTACCATCAAATCATGAGGGAGGAGCATGTCCGAAAGACTGCTTTTCAGGACACATAAGGGGCATTACAAGTTCTTAGTGATGCCGTTCAGACTTACAATCGCCCCTACCATTTTCCAGTTGCTCATGAATAGGATGTTCAAACCATATCTCCGAAAGTTTGTATAGGTTTTCTTTGATGATATGCTGGTGTACAACAGATCGATAGGGGAGCACTTGGAGCATGTAAGGGTGGTCTTTGAAGTATTACAAGAGCATCAACTTTGGGTCAATCTGAAGAAGAGTTGCTTTGCAAAGGCCGGTGTGGAGTACATAGAGCACGTAGTCTATCAGGAGGGGGCGGCTGCAGATCATGCTAAGATTGTTAGAAATGGCCTCTATCTAAGAATCTGAGAGAGCTGAGGGGCTTCCTATGTTTGACGGAGTACTATAGAAGATTTGTGAGAGGATAACACCATGGCCTAGTTGTTAACATAGCAATTAAAAAATGATAGCTTTTTGTGGGGAGAGACAACTACACAAGCCTTTGAAAGATTTAAGAAAGCCATGACCACAATACCAATTTTGGTCCTACCAGATTCTAGTCAGGTTTTTGTGGTGGAGACAGATGCATCAGGATATGGGTTGGGGGCCGTGCTCATGCAGAATCACAGACCCATAGCCTACTTCAGCCAGATGCTAATAGCTAGAGCTAGATTGAAGTCAATTTATGAGAGGGAATTGATGGCCATTGTGTTAGCCATTCAGAAGTGGTGACCATACTTACTGGGTTGACATTTTATTGTTAGGACAGACTAGATGAGCTTGAAGTTCCTTTTTGGAGCAGAGAATGGTGATAGAGGAGCATTAAAGATGGTTGTCAAGTCTATTAGGCTATAATTTTGAGATTCATTATAGGTCAGGATTGAAGAACAAGGCATCGGATGGCTTGTCTAGATGCTTGGGGAAGCTCCAGGAGTTGGCTATGTCGATACCACTAATGTTCGATTTGGGAGCTATTAAGGAGGAGAGTATGCATGATGAGGAGTTGGAAAAAATTAGAGCAGATCTTCTGAAGGAAGAGAACAGTCACCCAGGCTACTCTCTAGAGGGGGAGAGACTGCTATGCCAGGGGAGGTTTGTGATGCCTCAGACCTCAGTTCATATCCCACAGCTATTGAAAGCGTTCCACAGGAGCACGGTTGGGGGTCACTCGGGTGTTCAAAAGACATATAGGAGGCTGACAATGAAGCTATATTGGAAGGGGGTGCATAAGGATGTTAAAGAAATGGTGGCTCGATGTGAGGTGTTAGCGGAACAAGTATATGACCGTGGCTCCTGGGTGATTATTTCAACCCCTAGCTCTTCCGGACAAAGTGTGGGAGGAGGTCACCATGGACTTTATTTATGGGTTTCCTCACTTTGAAGGGTTTCCAGTGATTCTGGTGGTAGTTGACAGATTGAACAAGTACACTCACTTAGTCCCCCTTACGACATCTTTTTACGACAGTGACAGTAGCGACCGCACTCATTAGGGAGGTGGTTAGGTTACATGGGATAACATAATCTATAGTATCTGACATAGATAAGGTATTCCTCCGTCATTTTTGGAGAGAGATGTTCGTGCTACAAGGGACAGTGCTGAAGATAAGAATTGCTTGCCAACCCCAGACAAACAGGTAGATAGAAGCGGTGAACATGAACTTGGAGACATACCTATAGTGTTTTGCTTCATAAACATTTAGGGTATGGGCCAAGTGGTTAGCTTGGGCAGAATACTGGTATAACACTTCGTGCCACTCAGCCTCCCAGATGACTCCCTTCAAAGTGCTGTACGGAAGATACCCTCCCCACTTGGAGAGAATTAGAGCTGTGGCTTATCGCTCGAAGTTACCCCCGACTACTTCCATACACCTAGTGTTCCACATATTACAGTTGAGGAGAGCTATGAGAGATCATGCAGCTAGTTTAAAATTATCAGAGATGCTGACACTAGATGTGGGGGTGGTTTTGGAACAACTGGAGTTGAAAGAGGTACATCAGGTAGAGGGAGAGCCCAAAAAAGTGTTGATTAAGTAAAAGAACTTACCTGACTATGATGCCACTTGACAGCTATATGAGAGGGTGAAGCATCGGTTTTCCTCCTTCTACCTTGAGGACAATGTGGCTCTTTGGGAGGGGAGTATTGATAGACCGATTCTTGGACCGGTCCAGGTTTACAGGAGGCGGAATAGGGGAATTTCCCCCCAACAATCTCTGCCGCCCCTTGATAATGGGTTTTACAAGCTTAATTAGGGGAATTAAGGGGGGATTTAGGAGGGAAATTCAAATAGAAAGGGCTATTTTGGGATTTACCTAATTATTGTATGCTTAAGTATGTTTTGGTGGCTAGGGTTTGGTTTTCATCTCTATTTTTTGCTGAAATTTTCTGGTTCTTAGTTCTTGTTTGGGCTCTAGCGGTGTCTAGAGATTTGGGAGAGTCGGATCTTCCTCTCCAATAGAAGATCTATTATATCTTGTTTTTCTTCATTTGTATTTCAGCAATCTAAAGGCTATTTGGGTGTTTTGTCCACAAGATCTTCTCTATCTTCTATTCTATAATGCTGAAACTTCAATTTCAGCTATCAATTTCCGCACTTGTTTCCTAGAAATCAAAATGGTCACTTTTCAGATTATTTGAGAGTGAGCAGCTGAGAAAGCATGTCCCAAGTGGTTTTTTAGTTTTTTCCCGAAATCATAATTTTTGATATTATATAGGATAATTTTCTAATTACCATTCACAAAAATTCTTAGAAAGTTCATAGATGTGCTGTTTTTTCTATATGTAGGTTGCATTGGAGATGTTCCTGTCATGCTGGCTAAACCACAAACTTTTATGAATTTAAGTGGTGAGTCTGTAAGTATTAGTTCTTTAGTAAATTTTTATTTATTTATTTCAATATGTAATTTATTTTATAATATAATGTTATATTGAAATTTTTTATGAAGGTTGGATCACTTGTTTCATATTTCAAAATACCACTGAATCAAGTACTCCTGGTACTACTGTATCATTTTGATTTCCCTCATTCATCCAATAATCAAAGAAATTATGGCTAGATTTATCTAATTTATGATTCTGCATCAGATGTATGATGATCTAGATTTACCTTTTGCAAAGTTGAGGCTATTACCAAAAGGTGGGCATGGAGGACAGAATGGGTAAGCTTCTGTTTCCCTATGAACTTGTTTCTTTCCATGCTTGTGCTCATCATCACACATTATTCTGTTTCCCTATGCTGTTACGAATCTTCTAGCAACATCATTAAGCTGTTGTACAATACTTACCATACTAGCAAAGGACAATTCTGTATGGCTTTCCTTGGAAAATACGTTGACAGTTGGAAATGTGACACGTAGCCCCTAATTATTGGTAATCTCTTGCTGTAAAACATATCATTTTTAATCAATTGAGTCTTTCACTTTTTTCCTAAATGAGGAAACTTTCATGCATTGGCTCATAAAAAGAATCCTGCAACTAAGTGATTGCATTGCAAAATGGCAACTGAGTGCCATATGGTGTGGTTTTTGTGGCAGTCTGTAGGCTAAGGAAATCGCTTTAGAATTTTTTCCTTGGTATATATTTGCTGTCAAATGATGTGAAACTCTTCGTTTACAAGGCATGGTTCTCTTATAGAAGGTATAAATAATAAAGTAGCTGAAGATAAATTAATAGGAAACAGAACAGAGGAACCGAAATGCAGATAGACCTGTATGGAATTACATCTCTGTATTCAAGTAATTCTATTACAGCAGTGTATATGATCGACACATACAGTAGATGAGATCTGTATATATATATATATATATATGTAAAGTTCTGATTAAAAAATTACAATATTGCCCTATACGAATGGTGGAGATTAATCCAGGACATTTGCCAGACCGCTGCAGAGGAATTTGTGGCGAATGCAGAATCCTTTAGCAGGTAGAATTATGAGGTAGAGTGGAGTGGTGGAGTTGTTGTAGAAGTATCCTCTGTCATCTTTCTCCACATTTATGCCATTTTCCTGCATTTCTATTCACCATATGTCTGATGATCATCCGTAACTTGGTTACTTGTCTATGTTGCACCGATACACCTATTTATGAAGGCGTGTTATATCTGATACACCGATACATGGATACGCCTATGATACGGCACCGATATGTGTCGGATACAGCTTTGCCATATCCAATTAAAATACTATTTAATTTCAAAAGGACACGCATATCCGATACGCGTGTCTGTTGAAAAACAACAAAAAAATTTGAAAAAAAGCCCTTCATATTTACTTCCGCGGCTACAAGCTAGGTTCTCTCATTTTCGATATGGATTTGAGTCTCTTGATGATATAGGAATATTAGAAGTTATTAATCTTTTACTTAATTTGCCTGAATTAGAAGCTATGATATTTATTGAAGATGATATAGAAGTTCAAAGACAAACAACTGAAAAAGCTAATCATATCATTACTTCTATTGAATAGTTGAGACTTCATGTGCTAGATAATTTGTGTTTATGCTTTTGTTGTTGTACTAGATATTTAATACTTACTTTTATATTGATATTATAAGCTACAAATGATGTTACTTTCATTTTTTTTTGTAATTTTAAATATTATGTTTTGATTACTTTCTTAATTTTTATGTATGATTTATAAATTATAATGTCATGTCCGTGCCATACCAGTATCCTATATTTTTAAGAATTGATGTGTCCCGTATCCGTATCGTGTCGTATCCGTGTCCCCGTATTCGTATCGGTGTAACATAGTTACCTATGATAATTTTCTGCCATCTTCTGGCTCAGCCAGTATAAGTTACATAAGCCTTTCAATGAATATTCGCGGTTGTCATCATTTTATTTGATCAACTTCTTCACTGTAATGTATAAGCTCTTATTACTTATTACCTGTGTCTGGGTTCCGAATTTCCCCTTCAAAGATTGAACTTAGTTTCCATGTCAAACTGAGATTGATTTGATGATGAACCAAGTGTCTTGAGCTACTGAAGCCCCAGGGATATTTTAGGGAATTATTTTACAAATTTCCTATAAAAAAGAAGTTTCTCTCCATAAGGAAAAAGTTGGTGCTACGCACTACTATTGCTATCTTATTATGATTGTGGCTATCAATCGGTATATATATTTTTTATGGTGATAGGACAACCCAAAATAATCATGCCAACCCAGAATAATCGGCATTGGTTGCTTCTGTTGGTGGCGTTTCATCTTCATCCAAACATTTTACTTTGACTTAGCAGAAATCAAATTTAAATTTATTTCATAAAATTTTGTCATAAATATTTAGTTGTTGATCTAACATCAGCCCTCATCTTTTTTTCATATGAGCTTGGGGTTGGAAAGGTGGTTTTGGTGATGATATATCTATGATGAAAATACATTCTCAGTTCTCTCCTTACTGGCAGTGCTTATGAAGCCTCCACTATCTTCTTAATCTTTAGATGTTTGTTTCCATTTTTCTCTTTAAATAATATACTTTTATAGGCAGTAAATGAAATGAGTACTCCAAGAGGCAGTTATGAAGAATTGCCATAGAAAAAACAGTAAAAAACAAAAGTGTCATAACATGAGGCTATGATGCAAAATCCTTCAATTGAAGCAGATCATTAAAAATATTTTGTTGAAGCTTGCTGAATCTTGGTGACAATATATTCTTTTCTTGCTTGATAAATAAGATTTAAAATCTCCTATCCACGAGAGCGTCAATATTCTGCATAATCCCATCATAATCATAAGACTACTCTAAAATATGAGCATTGGCTTCTTTAATAATAAGATGAGGGGAACTATATTAGGAAGATAATGATCAATGTTCATGCTTGCACGAGCTCAAGTGATTTGTTTCTCTGGGCCTAATCGGGGCAACATTGATGGTTCCGAATCCATTGAAAGGTCTAAAGTTGGTATTATATTTTGAGTGTATATTCATATGAAGTAGGAGGAATTGCATCTATCTTCTTAAAAGTTTAAATCTGATCATTAATGTGCTCCCCTTGTGTTTGGATGTTCGGTTTCCTTAATTTCAGTTGAGCCTTAAGACATTTAGAATAGTTGTACCCAAAAATCTTATAAGAATAACAATATGGAGGAGTTCCTTCTGCTAATATCCACATGAAGAGGATCAATCCGCACCTCCTTTCAAAAGGAATAGAGACACCCAATTCAATCGGACTTCTTGCCACTAATAATTGAGAGAGATGAGCTATTGCAGAATTCACTGGCAAAGGGTTATCAAAAATAGAGTCAAATCTGTATAAGGTGGATTGGTTGAAAATAATACAAACAAATATGAGGAAATGCAACCCAAATAGGAGTAGTAGGTGGTTTGTTGGAATAATCAAAGTGAAAAGAATATTTTAGCATTTATCGGGTATCCACTGACATGGTAAGATCGCCGTGAAAAGAGTAGGGTGTAGTGCGCTTGTAATGATATGATGATGTTCAGTGAGTCCAACAGAGAAGTCCTGTCCAAACATCCCAAACAGCGGTCCAAGCTGCTCCGGATGACAAATATGCTGTAGAAGACACACCAAACTGCTGTCCAGAATATTCCAACTGCTGTCCTCGCTGTTTGGAGGTCACCGGAGTTGAAGGAAGGGGTGGGAGAAGTCCCCACAGCAAGTATGCATACTCTAAGTGCCTCCACTATACTCCTGCACTTAGTCTTTTTGCTTGAGAGAAGGAAAAGAGCAGGGCTTTGCTCTCCCACTTGGAGAAATGGAGGAAAATAGAGAAACTTCCCTCTTTTGGTCCAAGGAAAAAGAAGAGAAAGCAAGGGAGCACACAAGAGGTTCTTCTCCTCTTCATCTCACCTGAACGGGATCAAGAAACGCACGCAGAGATCCATTCGGCTCTCTGTTCCGCTCTGCCTTCGGCCTGGGACGGACAAAACGGGGGAGCCGAATGCTCCCTCTTCCCCTTCCGCTCTGTCTGGGATGGACAGACAGAAACGGGAGAGCTGAACGGCTCTCCCTCTCCTTCTTTTGCTTCCCCTGGGACGGACAACACGGACTCCCCTCTCCTATCCGATCGGAAGAAGCCTCACAAGAGCCGAGAGGCTCTTGCCTTTCTCCCTCTCCCTCTCCGTCTGGGACGGGCTTAGGGCACGGGAGAGTCGAATGGCTCTCCCTCTCCTTTTTGTTCTCTTGAAGAGCACGAACAGCCAGCCGCGCAAAAAAATGGACTCTCAAGGGCATCTCACGCGTGAGGGATTTTATCATGAAATTGAATGGGATATCAGATGAAATCTGAGCCCTTGATTTCAATTACAGATTTGGCTATTTGATTTAGCCCAAATCAATCAACTAGGGTGAAATTGAGCCCAAATTGAACTCGACTCAAATCGATTTGGGTCCGAGCGGGTCCGATCAAGTAAATTTTACGAAATTAACCTTGAATCGACGCCGAATTGTGTCGAAATGCGTCGAATTGAGCTCGACAATGCTCGACGAAGTTCGATTGGTTTTGATTTGATTTTAATTAAATTAAATTGGGTTTAATTTAATTAAATTGAGGCTTAATTCAGATTAATCTCACCTCGACGATGATCAATTGAATTGATCGAGCGCGATCGAGTTTTGTCGGGTTCGATCGGGGTCGAGTCGATGCGAAAATATTTGTCAACAAAAGAACCCCCAATATGTGTGGTGAACGAAAAGAAGTACGACACACATATTGGCGTTGACCAAATAATGATCAAACGGGATCTTCCAAATCAAATAGGGTATGATTTGAAAGAGAAAATGAGAGATCTATGAAAGCATAAACTTGGATTTAGACAAGATCTACAAAGATAAGGAGATTTCTATCTATCACCTTAAGGAAAGAGTTCTAGATTGCTCTTGGAAGAGAGATTAGAAGCATTTTGGCAACTTCTAAAGAGGTCTCTAAAGACATTTGGTATCTTTAGAGAGGATTTGATTGGAATAGAAGTATTTTGAAAACTTCTAAGGAGAATTCTAGAGATGTTTGGCATTTCTAGAAATGATTTAACTTGGTTAGAAGTATTAGATAACTTCTAAGAGCTTCTAGAGATGTTTGGTATCTCTAGAAAGATTTTGGATTAATTAGAAGCATTTTGGCAACTTTTAAAAGTGATTCCTAAAGATATTTGGTACCTTTAGAGAGAATTTGATTTGGTAAGAAGATATTTGATAACTTCTATAGGAGCTTAGGGATATCTTACTATCACCTAAAGGCTAGGGGTATTTTAGCTACCACCTACAAGATTTCCAAGGATTGTGTCGAAATGCGTCGAATTGAGCTCGACAACGCTCGACGAAGTTCGATTGGTTTTGATTTGATTTTAATTAAATTAAATTGGGTTTAATTTAATTAAATTGAGGCTTAATTCAGATTAATCTCACCTCGACAATGATCAATTGAATTGATCGAGCGCGATCGAACTTTGTCGGGTTCGATCG
The DNA here is from genome assembly GCF_001605985.2 of Dendrobium catenatum. NCBI lineage: Eukaryota > Viridiplantae > Streptophyta > Magnoliopsida > Asparagales > Orchidaceae > Dendrobium > Dendrobium catenatum. Next base: position 3,220,682 of record NW_021320019.1, on the reverse strand, counting down.
GGGTCGAGTCGATGCGAAAATATTCGTCAACAATTTGTTCCTCTGGGCCTAATCGGGGCAACATTGATGGTTCCGAATCCATTGAAAGGTCTAAAGTTGGTATTATATTTTGAGTGTATATTCATATGAAGTAGGAGGAATTGCATCTATCCCATTGTGTTTGGATGTTCGGTTTCCTTAATTTCAGTTGAGCCTTAAGACATTTAGAATAGTTGTACCCAAAAATCTTATAAGAATAACAATATGGAGGAGTTCCTTCTGCTAATATCCACATGAAGAGGATCAATCCGCACCTCCTTTCAAAAGGAATAGAGACACCCAATTCAATCGGACTTCTTGCCACTAATAATTGAGAGAGATGAGCTATTGCAGAATTCACTGGCAAAGGGTTATCAAAAATAGAGTCAAATCTGTATAAGGTGGATTGGTTGAAAATAATACAAACAAATATGAGGAAATGCAACCCAAATAGGAGTAGTAGGTGGTTAGTTGGAATAATCAAAGTGAAAAGAATATTTTAGCATTTATCGGGTATCCACTGACATGGTAAGATCGCTGTGAAAAGAGTAGGGTGTAGTGCGCTTGTAATGATATGATGATGTTCAGTGAGTCCAACAGAGAAGTCTCCAACTAAGTGCAATTTTGACATGAATTTGAACATGATTTTTGTATTTGGGCGGCCCAAAGAAAATTTGCCTATAAGAAAAATTGTGGAGACTAAAAAGCTCTCAAATCTCATATTTAGTTAAAAAGGTTTAGTTTGCCTTGAGAAGTAGAGTCTGCTTATATTGAGATGAAAGTGATGGAAGTGATTGATCACTCCGCTCATCTGGTGCAGGGGGATTAGGAGAGTTTGATTCATGAGTGGAGACATGAAGATCTAACGTTTATAAGAAAGTGACATTGGAAATAGAGATGCTAGCTGCAACGAATTTGATTGAGGAACTGCAAATGATGCTCTAAGAGGCGAGAAATAGTTGGCTAGTGAAAAAGTCAAGGATGCCATCCTCAATGCAGGCCTAAGACTTTGATGCCCAGAGGAGTTGGTAATCAAAAGATTATTGGTGATGACCAAATAGACCTAATGTACTTGTTGAGAAAACAACGAAAGAGTCAGGGAACTGTACAGTGATTCGTCAGGGTTAGGGTTTAGGGAGCTAAGAAGTTGTGTGAGAGAAAATAAATGTGTTGTGTGAGTAGGAGCTTGGAGGCAATAGTTCTAGGGAAGAATCGCGGATATAAGCCTTGCTCGAACAGGCCCGAGGGCTACCAGCAGAGCACAAAAGCTTTGTGTGTGGTAGCACGGGTGGAAGGTACATGAGGATGGAGCAAAGGAGGTACGATCACCCATGCATGAGTGACAGGGGCTGTAAGCTTGAGAAGCTCATGAAGCTTTGTGTGTGGTCGCACGGGTGGAAGGTACATGAGGATGGAGCAAAGGAGGCAGGATCACCCATGCATGAGTTACAGTGGCTGTAAGCTTGAGAGCGTGCCCCACATGAAGCTGAACGGAGCACTAACATACCTCTTGCTTGGCATGAAGGCAGGAGCAGCAATGGAAAGGATGATTACCATCAATTGCAGATTAAATTAATTATGGGTGTTTACTTCAATTGTTAATTTTTTGGCTTAAATCAGTAATGGGTGTGGGTTGCTGTGGGTCGGAGTGTGGGCTTACAAGATCAAGCAAACCTTACGTAACTGCAAGAGCAATAGTTGCAGGCCAGTTGGAGCCGTGGATGTTGGGTATGCCTCCAATTTGGCCTTTCAGTTAAATTAAGATGACAAAATTCTGAAGTTGAAGTTGAGGTTTGAACCCCAATTTCATGGCTTGGGAACATATACCAACCACCAAGTAAACCGACCTTTAAAAAAACCAATCTTTTATTGTATTGATATAAATATTGCTATACATACTTGTCTACATAGAATATACAGGCATATGGCATTGATATATGGTAATGAATTACTGTCTTACACTCATACATAGCATTCAAATATAGATTATGATATGACATTTTAACTTTAAAAACTATACAAAATTAGACAATATATTAAAACATTTGTTAGTACAACAGAACAAAACCGGACACCAAAACTGTTGAAACTTTCAAGGCTGAGATGCGTAGGGAAGCCCAATGCCCGAATCAAAGTTTTAAGCCTTGATGGTTTCGTCCTTGGATAAAGAAAATTCTTTTTAAATTCTTTTAAAGAACATATTTTTTGTGGTGAATGGCTCTCTCTTTTTTAGCTGTTGGGCCAATATCATTTTATACATCGTCATTTTAGCCTGGGTTCTTAATGCAGAACTTTTATGCCTATTAATTGATCCTAATTAATTTATTGCAAGCGTATTTTTCATCAAAATGTTTATCATTCTGCAATGTGGCATATAATGTTTTGTTATCCATTTTTCCTGCTTTTCAATGCTGTTTCTTTATCGAAGTTAATAATTTATGATGATAAAGCATTGTAAGAAGCTATAATCACTAACCAACGAATGCAACTTTGTATTGCAAGATTGTTTTCAACAGGACACGTATCCTTAAAAAAGTCCCCTTTTGCACAAACAAAGTATTGAAGAAAAACCTTGTTTACTAATGACTTAATTATACTTAAATATTTTTTCTTGTAGAATGAGAAGTGTGATTAACCATCTAAAGGGAAGTCGAGACTTTCCACGTCTAAGAATAGGTGAGTCTGAACTTTTAATCTTCTTTATTTTGATGAACTGCTCAAAAGTCCTATGATTGACAAACAAATTTTCTTAAGTCCATAGGCTCAAAAAAAAAAAAAAATCCAAACGTTGAAGTTGACATTGTTGTTTGTATGTAGTTATTGACATAATGGATTTGATTATTGTTTTGATTTGAATGTGATCACTAAAATACTGAATCTGATTATTTAAAGTTTGAATGAGATTATTAAAATAATTAATCTGACAACTCAAAGCATACTAGTTAATTTGTTCAACAACTAGTCTCTGCATTCAGACTTTTAGTAATCAAATTAATTATTTTACTAATCACATTTAAAACAATATGGGCTAAAAAAATCGCACCCTGATCTCTCACATTAAGCAGAGTTTTGTTAGATGTGCCAAGTTAGATTTTTAGATGATAGATTAAATTTAAGATAAAACACTACTTAAGAGGTTTTTACCTTTATTTTGTGAGAAATTATGATTTGAGTTTAGATTTTGCATAGGCATCAGCTCCTATGATTAATTATCCATCCTAGTAACGGGAAAACACTTTTGATTAAAGAGTCATTATACATTAAATACCATGCGTATAATAATAGTTAGTTTAATATAGGATTTTGAAATTTATCACATTGTACTTAAAGTAGATGGTAGGGAGAATGATGAAGAATCATTCAATATCCTATGGTTTCGTCGTCCTAGGTTATGATTCCTAGTCTCTAGTTTGCTTAGTTAGAGGTAGTCGATCCAATGATACGCCTTAGTATAAAAAAGAACAAGAAACTCAGTGAGATTCGACGAACAAAACAGATTTGCATTTGCTAGTAAAGCAAATAACAATAAGAAACATACAATTGATCTTCTTTCGAGAGGAGGATCTTCTCTCCCAAATTCTAGACGCCGCTAGGATCCCTCACACAAGAAAAACTTAAGCAGTCAAATACAAAATTCTACATGACACCAAAGAAACCCTAATCTTAGCTTTAAATTAGCCATCATAATCTTCCCTCATAAATAAGCCACATTCCTAATAAATTTACCCCCTCCTATTTGAATTTCAATTAGGAAATTTCTTACCTAATTGACCCTCTCATAATATATTGTATTAATTTTCTGTTGGGCCCCAGCTCCATAATAGACTCCACCTCTCCTGTATCTGCTCCCTCTTGAGTTGGAATTGCTTGGACCGGCCGGTCTAGGGCTTCCTTGGTCCGGGTATTGCTGCTCGTGTAAATGATGCCCTACCTGGAGCGGGAGCCGTATCATCGAGCTAGAGGGCTCTGCTCATAGCAATGTTTACTTGAAGTGTTACTTGGCAACAAAATCACTAGTTATAGGATATGTGCTATATCTTTACTGGTGAGAGATAGTTTGAGAATGAATCTTAGTGATATTCTTAACAAGATAGTTATTCTTTGTGAGGTAAAGTTAGTCACAAATTCATCACTCATGACAAAGGGTTGCGGTGGATAGATAGATTTTGCTTTTAAGTTTTAGGAGATTAATTCCATCTGAATATTTTAAAATTGAAATTTTATTATAATTTAAGCCCCGAGTGACTGCTTGAAATTTAGAGGCATTCTAAAAATCAAGTTATCTCTTCTTGTTGAGATTTTCTTTCAACACAGCTAATAATTGAGTTTTCTTAAATATTATTATTTTTTGCCAATTGAATATTATCAACTTTATCCGGTTACTAATAAAGAATGGTTTTATGACATTTTGAAAATAAGGTCCTTTACTATTGAGATTTATTATTAAAAATTGCATTATCGGGGTGCATTTGAATCACTTAAAAAAATGTTTGTACTTGCAATGTAAATTTAGATTTTGAGCATTAATCTTTTTGATGGAGATTTACTGTTAACATGATCATCATCGAGGATCTAAATAATTTTATTTTGTTAGTTGAAAGCAACTAATAATAAAAATAGTTGGTGGTTGAATCAAAATATCGAAGAAAAGATAAAAAATAAGAAGATTTGTTATAAAAATTGATTTAGCTATAAAAATTCTGATAATTGGAAAAGATATAAAGAGTCTTGTAAGAAGTCTAAGAAATCAATATGCAATGCAAAGATTTTTGCTTTTAATGATTTATATAATAAAGTAGATACTAAGGAGGATGAAAGATATATGTATAAGTTAGTTAAACAAAGAGATAAGAGTTGTAAGGATTTAGTTCAAGTGAAGTGTATTAAGGATGAAGATCAAAAAGTGCTTTTATTACATGAGTATATTCAACAAAGGTGGATGAGATATTTTGCTAAAATTTTCAATAAAGATTATGAGAATGCGATTGACTTTAGTGACCTTAGCACCCTAAATGAAAATAAAGATTTTTGTTTTTACCAGCGTATTAGTAAAATCGAAGTTAAAGAGGCTTTAAATAAAATGAAGTATGGAAAAGTTATTTAACTTGAAGATATTCCAATAGAGTTGTGGAAATGCATAGGAGATGAAGGAATTTCTTGGCTTACTAAACTTTTTAATATTATTTTCAAGACTAAAAAGATGTCAGATGGTTGTGTTGATTCTTATTTTTAAGAATAAAGATGACGAACAAGATTGTACGAATTATAGCGGAATTAAGTTAATGTGTCATACTTTAAAACTATGGGAGAGAATTATGGAGTATAGGTTGCGGCGTGACACTAATATTTTTCAAAATCAATTTGGATTCATGTCAGGTAGGTCTTCGATGGAGGCTATATATTTATTGAGATATTTTATAGAGAAGTATTGAGAGAATAAGGAGGATCTACATATGATTTTTATTGATTTAGAGAAAGCATATGATAAAGTTCCAAGAGAAGTGCTATGGAGAATTCTATATGAAAATGGGGTTAATAATACTTGTAGTCAAGTCATTAAGGATATGTATGCAAGAGCTGTTACTTGTGTTCAAACACAAGGTGGTTTGACCAAGTTTTTTCTTATTCAGTTGGATTACATCAAGGATCAGCCTTAAGCCCATATCTTTAGTCTTGGATGTTCTCACTTGACATTTGCAAGAGATTGTACCTTGGTGTATGCTTTTTGCTGATGAAATTCTTCTTGTTGATAAGAATAGAGAGGAAGTTGAGGGTAAATTTGAATTATGGAGGTCAACCTTAGAGTCTAATGACATTCGTTTGAGTAGATCCAAATAGAATATATGAAGTGTAATTTTAATAATAATCGATCTATTGGGGGGTTGTGACTTTGGGTGATCAAGTCATTAATAAGAGTGTCGTTTTATGATGCAGACAACTAGATAGAAAACAAAACCACAAGGGGAGAACACCAGGACTAGTAGAACTTTTCTCGATTCAAAATGTAGAAACCTAACATCAAACAAATATCGAAACAAACGAAAGCCAAAAATAAAAAATAAAAACAACTACCCTCAGAACAACCGACAAGCGGTCATCTCACATGCAACAAAATAATAGGCAATATAAAAGATGTGCTTAAGGGCATGCAAACCAAGAGTCCACCACAGCTACTTGGGCCAACATCCACCAAAACTCCTCCGTCAAAAGCTACCAAACCGGCCAACCAACACCTCCAATAGCTCAAGAAGAAAGATACAAGTGGAGTGGAACTTGTGGAGAGAAGAAAGAGATAAGAAGCCCAAGACGAAATCGAAGAAAGGAAGAGAGAAGTGGAACAGGCTCGCAAGCTTTCCCAAGAAGAAACCCTCAGGTTTTAGAGAACTTTGTTCAGCAAACAACTGCCCCTAAATGCCTCAATACATCACATATATATGGGAGAAAAGAGGTAGCTAAACATCCCAAAACACCACTAGCCGAACCAATCAAAATAGGGGAAACAGAAGGCCAACAGGCGGTCCAGGAGCAGCACCCGAAGGGGCCACAAGGGGGACAGGAACGGGCGCCCACAAAGAACCAGAACAGGCAGCCATAGGGAGAGGAACCAACCACGGGATAGGCGCCAAGCGGGGGAACCGAAGGACCAATAGAGATGGGGAAAGAACCAAGTTCTCTCCACATAATGAGCTAAAAAGGAGGTGAACTACCAATAGTAATGAGCTGAAAAAGAAGCAGCAGCTCAGAATTAATGAGCTGGAGCATAGCAGCTCCCAACAAAACAATAAAAAATGAATAGCCACCCCAAACCGAGATGCCCACATCAGCCCAAGAGCCAAGACACCAAAATAGCTAGCACACCCAAATAATGCCTAGCCCAAAGCACAACCTACTCATGATCATTGGTTGCCTTCCATAATAGGGTAGCATAAAAAAAATAAAAACTAACTATAGCATTCAAATTACAATAAAACTAAAAGTCTAAAACAAAAAAAATTGAAATTTGCATTGCATCAAACCCCCTGGTGGGAGAATCTAATCTCCTAATGAGAATGCTTCAACAACTCTCTGATAGAGATCCGGATGACGATTTTTTAGCTCCGCTGCATCTATTCATGTACAATCAGTCAACGGATGGTTGCTCCATTTAACCAAGAACCTTTTGTGCTCTCCATGTCTAGTCTGAATAGTCCTTATATCAATAACATCTTCAATTTGATTATCTTTGCTTAGAACGGAAGTGGAAATTAGTAAAGTCTCAATTTCCACAGAATCTTCTAAATTTCCTTCATACAAAGAAAGGTCAGAAACATTAAATACAGGAGAAGTTCCAATAGTGATAAGAAGATTTAATAGATAGGCATTCGTGCCCAATTTTCGTAGAATACGAAAAGGTTCAAACTTTTTTCTGCTTAGCTTGCCAAAAGTACCAACAGGAAAATGCTGATGACAAAAATATGTCATAACCAAATTACCCTCTTTAAAATAGAATTTCCTTCGGTGTTTGTTAGCAGCATATTTGTATTTAACATTTGCCATATGAAGTTTTTCAAGGACTTGCTGTTGGATTGATTTGATATGATCAACAGTTTTTGTGGCTTCAACAATGCTTTTGTTAGGTAAAGTTAAACAAGTTATATCCAAAATGTGAGGTATAGAATGACCATAAATAAATTTAAAAGAAGTTTTTTCAGTGGATCGATTAACATAATTATTATAGGCAAACTCAGCTTGGGGAAGGATCAAATCTCACTAGGAAGGTTTCTCACCAGCAAGGCATCTCAGTACATTCCCTAAGCTTCGATTGACAACTTCAGTTTGTCCATCGGTTTGTGGATGATAAGCACTACTAAATTGAAGAGTAGTTTCCAACTTAGCCCAAAGTGTTCTCCAAAAGTGAATAAAAAATCTAGTGTTCCTATCAGATGTAAATGTTCGAGGTATGCCATGGAGACGAAAAATTTCTTTAAAAATAAATCAGCAACATATGACGTATCAGAAGTTTTTTTGCATGGATTGAAGTGTCATTTTATTAAATCGGTCCACAACGACAAATACAGAATCATATTTTCGTGCAGTAACAGGTACCCCTAAATCAAAATTTCTTAGAAATATCTTCCTAAGGTTTATTTGGAACAGGAAGGGGAGTATACAAGCCAATGTTTTGAGACGTTCCTTTGAAAATTGACAGTTTTTAAATTATTTTACCAGCTTAGCAATTTGTTTTCTCATATGAGGCCAGAAATATTTTTCTTCCATTAAAACAATAGTTTTCCCTTGATCAAAATGCCCTCCTAGACTTCCACTATGAAGTTCTTGCACAAGTTGTTCTCGTAAGGAATTTTTTGTAATGCAGAGCCTAGAACCTTTGAATAAAAAGCCTTGTTGAATGATAAATTGGGCGGATTGATCAGTTCCTGAAGTGAGACAAGATTCCAAAATATCCTTAAAATATGGATCATTAGCATAAGTGTCTTCTAGGAAATCGAAGGAAGTTATTGTTTGATAAACAATTAACAAAAGATGAGACCTTTTACTTAAAGCATCAACAACTTTATTTAACACTCTAGTTTTATGCTTAATATAAAATGAATATTCTTGCAGAAAAGAGGTCCACTTGGCATGTATTTTATTCAGATTTTTTTGAGAACCCAGAAATCTCAAAGTTTCATGATCAGTGTTTAAAATAACTTCTCTTTGAATCAAATAACATCTCCAAAATTTCAAAGCTTGAACAATTGCATAAAATTCCAAGTCGTATGTTGAATATCTAGCCCGAGAATCATTTAACTTTTCACTAAAGTATGCAATGGGTTTCCATTCCTGGCTAAGCACAACTCCTATACCAATATGTGAGGCATCACAATCAACTTCAAAAATTTTATCAAAATTTGGCAAACTAACAATTGGAGCTTGACTCATTTTTGCTTTGATTATTTGAAAAGTTTGTTCAGCTTCAGGTGTCCATTTAAAGTTTCATTTTTTCAAACAGTCAGTGATAGAAGCAATTAGTGCTGAAGTTTTTTATGAACCTACAATAGAAAGAAGTTAGATCGTGAAACCCTCTTACCTCGCTGATATTCTTAGGAGTAGGCCAGCTTTGAATTGCCTCAATTTTAATATGATCAACTTTAATTCCCTTCGCAGACACGATATATCCTAAAAAGGGCAAACTTGGAGTCATGAAAGAACACTTCTTCAGATTGATGTACAATTTTTGTTCTTTTAGAGTTTGCAGGATTTGTTTCACATGATTATAGTGTTCAGAAGGGTAAGTGTTATAAATCAGAATATCATCAAAGTATACAACCACAAACTTTCCTAAGAAAGGTTCTTAAAACATGATTCATTATTCTCATAAATGTATTATGAGCATTAGGCAACCCAAAAGACATAATCAACTATTCATACAATCCTTCCTTGGTTTTGAATGCAAATTTTCACTCATCATCCGGTCTAATCCTAATATGATGATATCCACTTCTCAAGTCAATTTTAGAAAAGATTTTAGTACCACTTAACATATCTAACATGTCATCGAGCCTAGGAATTGAAAACTTATATTTGATGGTTATTTTATTTATGGCTCGACTATCCACACACATCCTTCAGGTTCCATCTTTTTTAGGTGTAAGTAAAGCAGACACAACACAGGGACTTAGGCTTTTTTTGATTAAACCCTTTTTTAAAAGTTCAGACACTTGCTTATGAAGTTATTCATGTTCAGTTGGACTCATTCGGTAATGGGGAAGATTAAGTAATGTGGCTCCAGGGATTAGATTAATGTGATGTTGAATATCTCTCATTGGGGGCAAAGCTTTTGGCAACTCTTCAGGGGTTATGTCAAAAAATTCATTGATTAAAAGTTGTATTTCTTAGGAATTTGTGAAGTTGGATCAGATTCTTTTCGTAGCACCAGGTATGCTACCTCAGACTGTTTCAATTCATTTGTGTTAAGGAGTAGTTCATGAGTGGTTGTTTTTACAGTTTTGGTATTCTTAGTAGGTGGATCAGGAATGTGTTTTTGAGGGTAAAGAGTGAATTCCTTATTATTTTGAATTAAAGTGTATATGTTCTTTTTCTCATTATGAATTATTTTATGATCGAATTGCCAGGGACGACCCAATAAGATGTGATAGACTTCAAGAGGTATATATCGCAAACAACTTGATCCTTGTAAGAACTTCCAATTGTTAGATTAACAGTGCATTGCTTTATTTTAGGAACCTCACCTCCTTTAAACCAAGAGATTTTATAAGGTTTGACAAGTGATTTTGATTTTAGTTTAAGCTTATCTACCATCAATTGTGAAACAAAATTACTTGAACTCCCACTATCAATCATTTAAGTGCAAAGTTTTCCCTCAACAGTGCAAGTGGTTCGAAAGATGTTTCTTCTAAGCAATTTATTCCCATTTTCCATTTTAGTAGTTAGGACTTGTCGGATAACTAATTATTGATAACCTTGATCGCCCTCTACATCAACCCTTTCCAACTCAATTTCATTTTTGGGTTTAGTTTCATTTTATTCTTCCTCTTCCTCTAATTCTTCATCATTTTCAATGTAGTTAGTTCTTGGAGGGTTATTTTTCCTACAAGCAGCTGAAAGATGTCTATATAGCCCACATTTGTAACATGGTCCAATCAGCTTGGGTGGTTAAGTAGGTTTTGGTCCCATTAATCCGTACCTTTATTCAAAGTTTGAGTTTCAAATGTTTTTACTCGCACACCAGATGTTCTCACAGATGGTTGTGAAGATTGAATTTTAATCCCACCAGTTTGTCTTCGCTTATAAGTTTCAGGAGCTTTCTTATGACTTCGTTGATGTTGCTTTTCAATTTTTAGTGTCATTCGATAAGAATTGTCGAGTTTGATTACATGGTGCAAATTTATTTGATCTTGAATTGTCCATTTTAACTCGTTGATGTATCTATTGACAGTTCTTTCCTCAAATTCATCTAAATCATTTCGAGACTGGAGTTTATAAAAAGTTTCGGTGTATTCTTCAACGGTTTGATTTCCTTGACGAAGGTTGTTAAATTCTTGGAATATGGTTCGTGAGTGGTCTGAAGGCATAAACTTTCCTTTCATTTTTTTTATCCTATCCCAGTTTTGGATTTTTTCTTTTCCCCACCTTAGTCTATTATTTTGAAAGTTCTTCCACCAAGTTAATGCATGACCATTGAGTTTTAAGCTACCAAACTTAACTTTTATATTATCAGGTATTTTATTCCACTCAAAAAATTGGTCTATCTTTTCTACCCATTCGATGAATTGATCAAGTTGTAGCTTACCTTCAAATTATGGATATCAATTTTTATCCCATAATTTTTATGACGCCTATTTTGATTTCTAGGGACTTTCTCTTCACTTTCAGAATTTTGGACATTAAGATTGTTGACATTCAAATTTGCAAGAGTGTTAGCCATGTTGTTTATTTGATGTTGCAAATCAGCCTGTTGTTGCATCATTTGTTGTCAATTCCCTTGATTATGTTGATTATCCATTTTTGTTTTTAAGAAAAAATTCACACATCAACCTAGGATATGCTAATCTAGGCTATGATACCAAACTTAATGCAGACAACTAGATAGAAACAACAAGGGGAGAACACCAGGAATAGTAGAACTTTTATCGATTCAAAATGTAGAAAGCTAACATCAAACAAATCTCTAAACAAACGAAAACTAAATTAAAAATAAAAACAACTACCCTCAGAACAACCGACAAGAAGTCACCTCACATGCAACGAAATAGTAGGCAATATAAAAGATGTGCTTAAGAGCATGCAAACTAAGGGTCCACCACAGCTAGTTGGGCCAACATCCACCAAAACTCCTCTGACAAATGCTAACAAACCGGCCAACCAACACCTCCAATAGCTCAAGAAGAAAGATACAAGTGGAGTGGAACTTGTGGAGAGAAAAAAAAGATAAGAAGCCCGAGACGAAATCAAAGAGAGGAAGAGGGAAATGGAATAAGCTCGCAAGCTTTCCCAAGAAGAAACCTTAAGGTTTTAGAGAACTTTGTTCAGCAAACAATAACCCCTAAATGCCTCAAAACATCAAATATATATAGAAGAAAAGAGGTAGCTAAACAACCTAAAACACCACTAGACGAACCAATCAGAACAGGGAAAGCAGAAGGCCAACAGGTGGTCCAGGAGACGCACCCGAAGGGGCCACAAGGGGGACAAAAACAGGCGCCCACAGGGAACCGTAACAGGCAGCATTGGGAGAGGAACCAGCCACGGAACAGGAGCCAGGTGGCGGACCAAAGGGCCAATAGAGAGGGGGAAAGAATCATGATGTAGATGTATACTAATAAAGGCGGTGGAGTAACATAAAGAATTATGAAAATAATTTAGGGCTTTATCAATACCTAAACAATACTTTGATTTTTCTTTATATAAAGATTATAAAAACTCCACTTAAAATATGCAAGTATACGTGTTGAATCAAGCAATATAGTGATAGAGTAGAGTATCAATCCCACGAGGAAGAATGTTTATTTATAAATACTAGTACTGTCAACTACAATTATAATAATTATCCTACTCATTAAAAATAAGTTTTGGTGAAGATTAAATCACTTGATTTAAAATAAAAAAATTAAATAAAATACTATTTGGATAAAATATTTTGGATTGATCGAATGTAAATACAATATATTTCCTAATTATTCTATTTATATTGATGTTATTCAGAGTATATGTATTACTGACTGCTTTGTCGAGCGTCAAGAGACAAATGACAGATTAAACTTTTTAATCTCAATACCACTTTAAACTCTCATAGTCTGTCACCCTATGAAAAGCTTAGAAGAGTAAGTAAAGCATGTACTATTAAAACCCCCTTATTACAATTCATATCTATAAATTTAGTATATGCCAATCACTATGTCTATGCTTGCATCATACCAATTCAATACACCTGGTTGTGCCTACTTTCCTATTCATAGGCTCCACATTACATATGATATTAATTACACATATGGACACTACGTGCATTAAATGAAAATCTGATATATTGAAAACATCATTAAATTATTGATGAAGAGAATTCATTAGTACTCCATTTTTTATTTAAATCATCAATCCAAAAGTAGAGAATTTAGACAGACATGAAAAACAAGTGAAGCAAATTTATTTTCATTAATTGCAAAAAAAATGATAAATTACGGAAGAAAAGATATCACCGGATGGATTCAATAATCTCTTCTACACTCCTTGAACTTACAGAATTGCTTCTACAAATATTGACCAAACACTTATGAAATTACACTTATTGAACTTACATAATTGCTTCCATAAACATTGATCAAACACTCTTATGAAGTGGATCTATTGCTGCATGAATTTCCTTAGTTGTCACTCATAAGAAAATTGCAGAGAAGTATTATAAAGACTGAAATTAACTAAGTGATTGAACTCTCTTACTAACATTACAAATAGACTATTTATAGAAAAAAACATAAAACAGGCTCTGGCACTGCGACACTCTAAACACTTGCGCCGCAACTCCCATAAAATGAACTAATGTCGTAGCGCTGAAGAATTTTCTCCTCTATGATGCTTGCTGATGTGGACTCTCTGTTTAATGGATCGACGCGTCGCTTTGCTGGTAGATCGTGTCCTGGTCAGTTACAACTGTAGTGTTGCGGCGTTGCTAACGGTTGAGCGTTGCGGCATCCACGTGTAACTCCCCTCGGTTTGGCAACAATGAAAATTGGCGCTACGATGCTATGCAGACATAGAATGGGCTTTGCAGCGCTGACTCCTTCGACGCCGCAATGCTGTCAAATAGAGACTAGGCGCCGCCATGTCCGTATTGGGCGCTGCGGCGGTGTCAATGATGGTGCTGCGGCGGTATAATGTCTGATGCCGCGATGTTATATGATATTTAGAATTTCATGCATTTCCTGTATTTTTCTTGCACATCACATCTAAAACAACACGATTTTACTGATAATTTAATATATAAAACATAACAATATTTACACTCATTATAAACTTAAAAAGGCTTATTTAGAAATGATTAGAAATTATATTTTTTATTAGATTTAGATGAGAATTTAACTTTTAAGAGGACACAATGGAGGAAAATGATTCATGTAGTCAACCCCACATAGTGAGATAACGGCTTGTTGTTGTTGTTGTTGTTGAATGTTGCCATATTTGCTTGCTTGCCAACAAATGATCGGGTTCAAATGTCAACTTTAATTTGACAGTTTGGATTTTGTCATGATTTTTTTTATAAAAGGCATTAAAAGCTTAATACATACCTATAATGCACCGACACTCCGCTTAAAGAGGGTATGCAGTGTCGGACACGTGTCAGACATGGACACACATCCGACACTGCATGGACACATGTCCGACATGACATTGGAGTGTCGCAATTTAAAAAAAATTAAAAAAAAAATTGGACACGCGTGTCCGGTTATTAAATAATAAAATCGTTCGATTCGTTCTATTTAGCCTTTTCCGCGAACGAGAATCCCTATTTTTCCAATCCACGAAAGAAATCTTCTAGGGCAGACCGAGCGAGCTCGCAGCCAACGCCAAACAGAGCCTGCTGCCTTCGCCTCCCGTTCCTTCGTCATTTCTGCTCGAGCCAAGGCCAAGCCGAGCTCGTCTTTCCCATTCCTTCGTTCCTGCGTGATTTCTGCGGTCAGCCGAGGCAAAGTTCACAATCAACGCCAGACAGAGCACCTTCTGCAAGCAAGAGTGCCAAGACCTGTAAGTGGATTTTACCATTTTTTTCTCTTCATTGTTTAAAATGTCTTAGACTAATTAAAATATTAATTGTTGTTTTTTTAAACTTACTAAGAAAAGCTAATGTACATGCTCGATACCGAGCAGGTACATGCTCAGTACTGCTCGGTATCTTTTCATATAAACAACTTACGAACTTTAAAAATAAGCAGAATTTCAAAACAAGTCGAACCCCGCCAGGGGGGCTGCACCCCCTTGGACCCCTGGCAGACTGGTATATTGTTGTATTCATGTTGTCTTATTATTGAGATATTTTGATTTCACTTCATATCAATTTAACTTGATGTATTCCTATGTATGATTGGTTTGTTACAATCTTATATAAATAAAAACAATGAATAATCAAGATATAAATGAAATTATAATTTCTATGTTGAAGGATGGTAGTTCAAATAGAGAATATCCACGCCGCACCCGTGTCCTATATTTTTAAAAAATGTCGTATCCCGTGTCTGTCTTTGTCGTGTCATGTCCGTATCGGCGTGTCCGTGTCGGTGCATCATAGATACATACATTAAATCAAATATCTTGATGAATTTCACTGTTATATATTCATTCATTAATTCAAGTCATTTTAACTTCAATTCTCTCAAGGTGGAGGATTGGGCTTAAAATTTAAGTTCAAATTTGATTTTCTTTTAAATTGATGTGCGCTTTTCTTTGCAATTGGGTAAATGCCCTTACATGCTTTTCGGTGCACTTGCACAGTGTGTTTGCATGCTTTTAATGTATTCATGTGCTTTTCAATGCTCTCTCTCGAGGTATTTACATGCTTTTCGGGGCATTTGCCTAGTATATTCACATGCTTTCAATGTACTTGCATGCATTTCGGTGCAGCTGCATTGTATGTTCACAAACTTTTCAATATACATTATTTATATAATTTTTTAAAAATAATAACACACTTTTTGGAGTAATTGTACAACCACAAGGTTTTTGGTGCTGTGGTTATATTTTGTGAGGCAACGATACTCTTCTCAAGGCAATAACATGCTCCTCAAGGCTGTATCATGCTACCTGAGACTTGTTCTAGATGTATGATTCTTAAGCTTTCTTTGATGTATGATTCTTAAGCTTTATTCACGCATCTATCTTAATATTCTTTTTTCTGTCACATTCAAAATAGATATCAATGAATTATTTACAACTTATAATCAAACCCAAGTTTTGGCTACAAGATAATCATCAACACAAACTAACCATCTACATCAACTATCAACAACAACAACATCAATTCTTTATCCCACTACGTGGGGTTAGCTACATGAATTCTTTTTCTTCATTGTGTACTGTTAAGAGTAAGATTCTCGTTTACATCTAAAGAAAAGTTCATTTTTAATATTTTATAATCAAGTCTTTTTATTGATGCCTATAACTTTCTTAACATGTATCAAATCTAACATATATGCTATTCTAACTGGGACATCAGAAAGGTTGATGTTTTATGCGACAAAATCATCTAAGGCAACTCTTTCTAATCTTATGTACCGTCGGAGCAACTCCAAACTTTTAACATATATTCTCGTTTCGCATTCTATTCCTATGAGTGAACTCACTCATCCACCTGAGCATCCTCATCTCTACAACGCTTGCTCTCTTTCTCTCTCTATATCTCTATCCCTCTTTCTAGCTCTCTCTTGCTCTCTATCTATCTATCTATCTATCTCTCTTGCTCTCGCTCTCTCTCCCTCTTTCTCTCTCCCTCTATCTCTTTCTTTTCTCTCTCCCTCTCTCTTTTCGCTCTCTATCTCCCTCTCTCTCTCTCTTTTCTCTCTCCCTCTCTCTTTTCCCTATCTCTCTCTTTTCGCTCTCTCTCTCTCTTTTCTCTCTCTCTCACTCTCTCTAACACTTGCTTGCTCTCTTTCTCTCTCTATATCTCTCTCCCTCTTTCAAGCTCTCGCTCTCTCTCTATATCTCTCTCCCTCTTTCAAACGATTACAACATTACCTCTTGCGTATGTCTAGATTATAACCTAAATCATACAATAAATTACAAACTCTTGCGAATGTCTAGTGAGAACAAATAATCACAAAAAAACATTAAAGATTACCTTCAAATCCCGGTTTTTCTTCAACTCACACGAAAACTAGGGCAGTCGGTGTGAGATCGACGGCGGCAAGACAGCAGAGCTCGATCGAGCGAGAGGCAGACGGTGTGGGGTCGGCGGTTGGAGCTAGTTCGTCGCCGTTTGGAGAGAGGTCGTCGGCGGCAGGACAGCGAGGTCGATCGCGAGCGAGACGCGGGCGGAGGCGACGGCAGAGGTCGTCCGAAGCGAGAGAAGGAAAAGAATAGAAATGAAATGCGAGGCTCGGGCCTGTTAATTTTAGGGCAATTACCGGCGGCCTTCCGGCGGTCACGACCGCTGGTAATGGGATCACTTATCAACGGCGGGATAAACCGCCGGTCATGTTGACATCCGGCGGTTTGATGACCGTCGCTATTACCGGCGGCCTTATGTTGCGAACCCCCCTTGTTAGCCCGCCGGTAATAGCCGGCGGTGTAACCGCCGTCTAAACCGAGTACCGACGGTCCGGTAATTGCCGGACATGACCGCTGGAAATCGGCTATTTTCCTGTAGTGAGATATTTTGCTAAACTTTTTAATGAAGAATGTGAGAGTACGATTGACTTTAGTTACCTTAGCGTTCTAAATGAAAATAGAGATTTTTATTTTTATCGGCATATTAGTAAAACTAAAGTTAGAGAGGTTTTAAAGAAAATGAAGTATGAAAAAACTATTAGACCTAATGATATTCCAATAGAGGTGTGGAGATGCTTAGGAGATGAATGAATTTCTTGGCTTACTAATCTTTTTAATATTACTTTGAAGACTAAAAAATGCCAGATGAGTGTAGAATGAGTGTGTTTATTCTTATTTTTAAGAATAAAGATGATGCACAAGATTGTGCGAATTAAAGAGGAATTAAATTGATGTGTTATACTTTAAAACTTTGGGGGAGAGAGTTATGGAGCATAGGTTAGGATGTGATACTAAAGTTTCTCAAAATCAATTTGGATTCATTTCGGGTAGGTCTACTATGGAAGGTATTCATTTATTGAGAGGGTTTATAAAGAAGTTTAGAGAGAATAAGGAGGATCTACATATGATATTTATTGATTTAGATAAAACATATGATAAAGTTCCAAGAGAAGTGATGTGGAGAGTTCTAGAAAAAAGTAGTTAATGATGCTAATATTCAAGTCATTAGGGATATGTATGCGGAAGTTGTTACTTGTGTTCAAACACAAGGTGGTTTGATTAAGTATTTTCCTATTTTAGTTAGATTACATCAAGGATCAACTTTAAGCTCTTATCTTTTTTGCTTTAGTCATGGATGTTCTTATTAGACATTTGCAAGAGGATGTACCCTATTGTATGCTTTTTGCTAATGATATTCTTCTTGTTGATAAGACTAGAGAGGGAGTTGAAAGTAAACTCGAATTATGGAGGTCAACTTTAGAGTATAAAGGTTTTCGTTTGAGTAGATCTATAACTAATTACATAGAGTGTAATTTTAGTAGTAATAGATCTGGTGGGGGTTTGTGATTTTGAGCGATCAAGTCATTAATAAGTATACTCGTTTTAGATATCTTAGGTCTATTGTTCAGTGTGATGGTGAAATAGATAGGGATATTATTAGTAGAATTCAAGTTGGATGGTTGAAGTGGAGGAATGCTTTGAGTTTGTTTTGTGATAGAGAAGTATCACTCAAAGTTAAGGGAAAATTTTATAAGATGGTGGTGAGACCTGCTATGCTTTATGGCGCAGAATGTTGGCCATTAAAAGAGAAGCATAATATTAAGTTAAGTGTTGCTGAGATGAAGATGCTCAGGTGGATTGGCGGATTTACTCTTAGAGACAGAATTCGAAACGAGCATATTCGTGAAAAGGTTGGAGTAGCT
Organism: Dendrobium catenatum; assembly: GCF_001605985.2. Classification (NCBI taxonomy): domain Eukaryota; kingdom Viridiplantae; phylum Streptophyta; class Magnoliopsida; order Asparagales; family Orchidaceae; genus Dendrobium; species Dendrobium catenatum. The sequence goes on along the minus strand of NW_021320019.1, from coordinate 3,201,990 downwards.
CTAGTGACAAATAAGATTAGAGAGTCTCCTTACATGGTTTGGTCATGTAAATCGATGACCTTCCGATGAACCTATTAGGAGAGTAGATGTATTAAATTTGGCCTATGTTAAGAAGTTTAAAGGTAGACATAAAAAGATTTGGTTAGAAAATATTAGAAATGACATTTCTTTATTAGATTTAAATGAGAATTTGACTCTTAACTGAATACAATGGAGAAAAAAATTTATGTAGTCGGCTGCACGTAGTGGGATAAAGGTTTGCTGTTGTTGTTGTTGTTAAGAAAGATGAGTATAGACACATAAAATTTTTTTGGAATGCTAAGAAAAATGTTATAGGGCTTACCCATTCCCGCCTTGTACAAGTTTTCCCGCTGCATTTAGAAAAGTATATACGAGTTCTGCTCGTTGCGCCGCATGCATCGCCAGCGAGATTTTACGATTAATTTTTAGATTGTGAGTTTGTATCTTTATGCTCGAGGTGGCAATGATAATGATGATGGAGAGGTTGTGGCGGGGGAAAACACATTCCTTTTGATTTTTTTTGCTTTCTTTTTCTTAAATTTAACTCTTTTTGTCTCTTTTTCCTCTTTCTTCTATATATGCGTGCGTAGAGAGAGAGAAACAAAAAGAGGGAAGGAAAGAGATAGAAGAGGGATAAAGAGGCTAGTTGGGGATTTTGATAGCGCGATGGTGGCATGGGCTTGATTTGTAGGTGTTGTGTGAAGAGGGATAACCTGGAGGCTTGGGAAGATGGGAGAGGAGATGGAGGAGGCGGTGATTGGGTTGAATCGAGAGGGCGGATGAAGTGTGATTGGACTTGGTGTGGGAGATCAGCCTAGGCTGGGGGTAAGTCGACAGTTGGGTGTGCATTTGTGTGGGTTGGCATAGGTTCATGTGGCCTGTAGACTTAGTCGATGGCTCAATTTGGTCGGGTTAGGTTGGAGGAAGTGTAATGCGGCTACAGGTGGTTGAGGTGGCTGGGGCGTTATAGGGGGCATTGGGGTGAGAGGAGCAGAGTTGTGAGCCTAGGATGGGAGATGCGTGCGTGAGTTCGTTGTGCAAAGCTGAGAGAAGGGGAGCGGGCTTTTGATTTTGGCTGAGGTTTAGATGATTATTTTAAATATTTTTAATTACCAATTAAGTGATTAATGCGACATCCATATATGATAGGATTAGATGAAATTTGTTAATTGTTTGTGTGTGTAAATAATATATAATTTAATTTAATAATCTATAAAAACCAAAAAGATATGAATAATTTGGTTGCATATCAAAATGTGTCATCATCTCACGTATGAGCAAATTTTACATTTTGACTGGCACGAGAACCCATGCAATATGAGTGTCATCTCTAGGTAATTTCATTAATTTAGATGCGTTAGTGAAATCTATTTCATGAATGGACGAGATTTTGGTTATTTCATGCAATGTTGCTTACATAGATCTTTATTTTTGTTGTTCGATCGTGTAGAACGCTAGTGGTCTTCAGGTAAATTCAACATCCTAAACACACCAACGCAATCTTCTCAAACGGACGATGTTTGGGTGGTTTTGATGGCGATTGAGGCATGTCGAACTTGCTACGTGCGATGTCGCGTTAATCAATCACCATTCTCTTTGCACTCACTCGAATTGATTGTGGCATAAATACGGTGGTCAACAAATAATATTTAATCATATTCATTATTTTATCAGTCACATTCTAAACAATAATAATCAGATTCATAATTTTGTCATTTAATTTTCTAGTCAATGGGCTTAACAGAAGTTATGATCAAATGTAGGATCTTAAGTTCCCTTTTAATTTTCTTTTTCAATCGAAAGATTCCCAAGGAGCTGATTGTTTTTTTGTTGGAACCTGTGAAGGCATTGGAAGGCCACCAGGAAAGATGGACCCTGCTGTTTTTGTTCTAAAACCCTTCACCAAGAAAGAAAGAGAAGAGGTTTCCTCCTGATTTCTGTACTAAACTTTAGTCTTCTCAGATATAATCTAACGAGGAAAGTTAACACAATTTGGCTGCAGATGGACTTCACTCTTCAAAGAGGAGTAGAAGCTGTGAGGATTTTATTGCTCCATGGTTTTAATAAAAGTGCTTCTTTTGTTAATACTCCTCGGCCATCAGAACTCTTGAACTAACTACTATATCCGTTAATTCTCCCCTTCCGTTTTGCTCATTGTTCTTCAGGTAAGCGGTTTAGTATTCTTTTTAATAACATATATTGGTGATGGTGGAAATGTAACTTAATTTTGACTGCAATATTTTTTGAATTATCTATACCAGATTAAGATGTGAGTAAAGAATATAAATCTCTTTGTATTTTTCATATTTTTTTAATCTATCAATTTTCTATTATGAAGTAGTTTTTTATGACAGTTTGTGTTTGGGGTTTTTTTTCGCTAATGATAGCTTTCATGAACATTAATTCATTCCATCTAAGACTTTATTTGAGATATTTTTTTGCTACTTTATAAAACTGATTTTTAGTAAAGAATTTCTAATCCAAGAAATTTTTGTACTAAAAAGTTGTTTTAGAAAGCAACAAAGAATCTGTATGCGATATTGAATTGAAAAAATGAATTCTCTAAAAGAGCATATGATTCTTATATTTGTGAAAATTGCTCATCCAAAATAATCAGTGAAAGATTTTGTTGTGTGTGAAGATATTCTTGATTTTTTAGGGATACTTTTGCAAATTATTTGAAATTTAACGTATAAATTGCTGAAAAAAGATTTGGTTGTAAGTTTGAAGTGCAGTTTTTATGAGGCACAAAAACTTTCAAATGGCTTATGTTTTGTGCGGATATGGTTATGATTATGTGTGACGTTTCCTAAATTGGGGGATTTACATACATACCACTCTATACTTGAAAGTTTTTTCGTGTAAAATTGGATTTTGGCATATGATATGGTGAGATATGGGCGGGGCGCCAAACTTAAAATGGTAGAATTTAAAATGGAAGCTTGGGAAGAAAATAACATTGATGATATTTTGGCACTCGTTTCAAGCAATTTGTGATGTGATTGTGATTATGACTTCGTTTGGGGTTGTTTTCGCATTGCTTTTTAAAGCAGTTTTTTAGTAAATTTTTAATTTTTGTACTAAAAAGTTGTTTTAAGAAACAGTGAGAAAGTTGTCCCAAATGAAACTTATGCGTACTCTTCTAGCTTTTCTTCCTCTTCAGTTGAACAAAGTTTTTTCGTGCCTCCATGTCTTTGATGGTTGTCATGCATGAAGTAAGAAGAAGAGACGAGGATTGGTTAAGTAAGAAGAATGTGGGGGAGGTTTTTGGCACAATGGGTTGGATAATGGCTATTGTGGCCCTAAACTTTGTGAGGATGAGGATTAGGGTTTCATAGGAGATGGACCAGTCATCTCATGCATATTTTATATAGCCAGGTGAGAATCTTATGAAGGTGATAGCTATGTATTGTATGGGGTGAAACATATTTTTTATTTTTTAAAATAATATATAAAATAAGAATATCAAATGTTTTTATTTTATTTTATTTTAGAGTATATATATTAAAAGATATTATTAAAAAAAAATCAAAAGCATATATGCATATTCAAATCTTAATCAGAAATTAAAAAAAAAATGAATTTATACAATTAAAATTTTAAGAAAGTTAAATCAAATTCTTCATTTTTCATTAA